>NC_084794.1:2170138-2479444 GCF_963169125.1 Humulus lupulus | reverse complement strand
ATAAATTTTCACTAATTTTTTTATTATTTTCTCTATTTTTAGTTTGTATTTGTAACTAAATAATTATTACTTTAAAATATAGGGGTTTTTTTTATAAAAAAAAGTTAATTTGAATTTAGTTTTATATATGTATAATTAATAATTAAGAAATATACCAGGAAGTTTGAAATGAAGGTCGGGCTGTTCGGGTTGCATTTTTTGTCGATTTTTTTGGATTGGTTTGGATGAGTTATTCATGTTAGGCGTGTTGCAGAAATTTTTGCACAACCCTATTTAGTAATATAAATAAAATATATATATTTTAATAAATGTTGGATTTGAAAATCTGGATGTTAATTGGATTGGATCGGTTGACGAATGACACTCTGAAAATCTAATTGTGTGGTTTAAGATGCATGTCTCATCATTGAGTATATTTAGAATGTGCAAAATAAGTGTGTCCTTATCATTACTCTAATTATATATATTTAATAATATATATCTATATATATAAAGGAGAGCTTCAAGAAGATTATGTGACACTCTAAAATCTCTTCAAATCACTCTTTCTATTTTCTCATTTAATCTAATTTTTTTATTCATTTTCTATTTTCTAAAATATCTTAACAATTGAAAATATCAATATATATATACATATTAATTTAATTAAAAATTTAATTTGCTTAAATATATTAACTACTTTATCATTGAAAAATACTAAAAAAATTTAATTAAAAATTACATAATAGTTTTCGGTTCTCTATATATCTATTTTTCTCATTTTTATTTGAATAAAAATTATACTAGATAAAAATATCTACATATAATAATAATAATAAAATCTATCTATTTATATTTTAACTTTTTGACAAAATACAAGATCCAAATGTTAACTTTTAACAATAAAATATTCAAACGGGTAATCAACCAAATTATACATGGTTCAAATAATCTATCTTTACATTCATATTTTTGAATTTTTGACAAAACACAAGGTCCACAAATTAATTTTTTAAAAAATTAATAGTCAAAATAGGTAAACAACTAAAATACAAGGTGAAAATTATAGTCAATATGTCTTCACGTGTCCATATAAAGAACATGTTGTACGAGTATGGTGAAAATGAATCACCACCCCATAATCTCCCAAAAAATATTTTAAAACATATATGTTTTAATAATTACAAAAGATTGCGCGGAGAGCGGTTATATTTTCTAGTTTTTTAATAAATATTGGATTTGATCGGTTACTAATTGAATTTTCAGAATATCTTTCGCCAACCAATCAAATCCAATTAATATCCAGCTTTTTAAATCCAATTATAATTGAAAATCTAATATTTTGTAATTGGATTAGTTTTGAATTGTTCAAGGTAATTAGATTGGTTTAAGTCATCACCAACCTAATTATGTAGGATCTATTTTTAGTTATATTATGAGATTCTTTCAAAATTAATATTAGGTTCATCCATTTTTAACTTGACTAATAGTGATAATGGTAATCCAAACCGAATAGACAACACCACTACAAGACATGATTAATTCGTACAATGATTTTTGTCAACATTAGAAAATGATATAAACAGAAAACGACATCAAATAGCAAGCACGGAAAAATTAAAAACGACAATGGAGGTGTACAATAGAAAGACTACAACAAAGTAAAAAACGACAGTTTCATCAAAAGAAAATCGAAAAAACGACAACGAAACCAATAACTGTTTGTAAAATCTAAAATATGATTAAAAGATTAATTTTTTTTTAAGAAAAGAATAATAATAATTAAGGACCTTTCTCACCTCGGTGGGTTGTAAAAAGCGGGAAGATTTTCAAAATTTGAAATTCAAAATAAACAGAAATTAAAAAAAAATATGATCGTTATGCCTGAATTTATTTTTTAATATTATAAAATTTTTAATTAAAAAAAATATGCCTTTATAGCTACTTTTTTTCAAATCCATTTTCATTTTCATTTTCATTTGCATTTCGTTTTCATTCGCATCTCATTTTCTCTCTAGAGCAGAACCGCAGTGAAGGTACGTACTGTTCATCAACTCTCTTTCAGTTTCTTTCGATTCCTTATCTTCTTCTTCTTCTTCTTCTTCTTCTTCTTCTTCAATCGATCTTCCCCTTTTTCAGATTTGAGCAGAAACCCTAATTTTCAAATGGGTCAGATCCAGTACTCCGAGAAATACTTCGACGACACCTATGAGTACAGGTACTTTTCTTTCTCTCTTTCTCTTTCTCTTTCATATTTCAATTTCATTTCATCTCTTTTAATCGGAATATATATATATATATATATATTTTCAGGCACGTCGTTCTTCCTCCGGAAGTGGCCAAACTGCTCCCCAAGAATCGCCTTCTCTCTGAGGTATTTTCTGCCTTTTTTCTAAGAAACCTAATTTTCTGTTTTACTTTTTTGTACCCTTTTGATTGGTTGATTTGAATGAAAGGTTTGAATTTTTATTTTTAATAAAAAAAGTGAATATTGGGTGTGATTTTTATGTGTCTGATTTTGGTCTGGGCTTGGCGTGTTCCGTGTTGTGTTTATTTTGAGTCTGATTTGTGGTTTTTGTGTATGGATTTTGATTCAAAATCATTGTTTGATCATAGAGTTGTATATATTTAAGAAGAAATGGGATCGAACAATATAATCCACCTTTGATTATGCATTGTCTCTTAAGCTGTCTTATGAGAAATGGGATTTTGCTTAGGTTTCATGTTCTTTCAATTATCATTTGAATCTTTGTGTGTTAAGCATTATTTCATTGATTGAATGATTGAATCCCTATTGTACTTTTTGTTTGTGATTTTGAAATTTTAAGATATGGGTTTGGGTTTAACTTGAATGTAATGCCTTGTATTGGTAATTTCTTTGTATTAAACTCTCTAAAGGACCTGAGGTGGCGACATTGTTATGAATGTTATTGTTCCTAATTGTTTGGTTTTCAGAATGAATGGCGTGCTATTGGAGTGCAGCAGAGTCGTGGCTGGGTTCACTATGCCATTCATCGCCCCGAGCCACACATCATGCTCTTTAGGAGGACTCTGAACTATCAACAGCAGCAGCAGGAGAACCAAGCATAAGGCCCAAGTAATCAGATATCAATCAACATTTGAGTATCTGGAACTGAAATTAAATACTTGATACTTGAACTTTATGGTTTGTTATGAGTAGTTTGGATGTTATTATATTTTGCACTGTCTATGCTACTTAGTTCTCCCATTTGGAGAATTTAATGACAAGCTTTTTACTTAGTTAATCTGGGCTATATTAGGAGGAGGATGACTCCATCAAGTCTCTTCCATCGGATGAAAAAACTTGTGTTTACCTCTGGTGTACTATGATTTTGTGGATTTAAAATCCAGTTATGTACTATTTATGGGAGGTTGATGGAAGTGTCTGCCATTTGTGTGTTTCGTTTTGATTTGGTGGGTTTCACATATATATTAGCTTTGAATGAAAGTTCATTGCGCTAAAATTGTTTTGATTTCATAGCAAGGTTGAATGAATATCTCTATGCATGTATTTTGGTCATTTGGTCTTTTCTAACCTTTTCAAGAAAAGAAAAATGTGGTCAAAATTCTTTTCTTGGTAGCACTTAATTTGGTCACATTGACATAACAATAACATTCTCAATACACAAAGTTGGTTTTGTATTTTTGTCCCAATTTGGATATGTATAAAAACTATATGAAAATATTTCATGAAAATTATCTTGGTGGTTTTTTTTGAACACGTGTAAAGGGGAGTAAAATTTCTACTAAGGTCCAATTTCTTTAGAGACATTTTGAACACAATAAACACCCTTACAGTACTCTCAATAGGTGATTTAAAATAACTAAATAGGTAAAATTATACTAAAATATATTAAAATGAGTCTATAATGTATGCTTTATTCTTCAAATACACTATTTATCTATGTAAATATATAATATTAATTTTTTTATATTATTTCTTACATTATTTACAAATATATAAAATCACACACAAATAAATATATGTTGATTTTATAATATTATTATATTTCATTTTTTAATAAATTTTTATTGTTATTTTTTTTTGGTAGTATTATAATATAATTATGTGATATAATATATGAGTAGATTTTATAAACATTAAAAGATATTATGATACTATTAAGAGTTAAAGAAAATATTTAAAAATATAGTATTAAAATGATATATATAAAAAAAATAGAGAAACTAATGTATATTGTAATATAAAAGTTAGACCTAAAATAAAATAATATGTTTTGAATATGTATTTTAAAGATGGAATAGTCATTGAGCGTGCTCTTAGAATTGAAATGTAATAAGATTTATTTAAAAAAATGATTATTATTTTTTTCATTACAACAATAGTGAGAAAATTTCCTCATTTTTTTCTTTATAAAAGATAATCACTCCACAAAAACAGTGGGGAAATTTATATATCATAAACCACTTGCTAAGCACAATAGTTATCTAAATTTTCTTTTTAAATGATTCAACATATTAGTTTTTGTGAAATTGACCTTATATATATATAAAAAAACATTATGCAAATATAGAATTTACTTACAAAATTTTGCATAATTTAATGAATATGGAATTGATTGGTATTTTTTTCCCTCCTAAAACCAAAAAAATAGCACTTTAGATACAACAAATTAGATTAAATTTAAATTGCAGCAAATTCTTTCTCATGTCTCAAATTTGTTGTCAATAAATTGCACCCTACACTTTTTTTTTTTTTCAAACATGAAAATTAATCATGAAAATAAAAAAAAATAACAGAGACTAGACAGTTACATATCATGGAGTAGAAGTTGGAGAAGAAGAAGAAGAAGAAAATCCTAAAGCTTGACTTATCAACTTCATGTGCTCCTTAATCAACTCAGCTTTCTCAATCATTACCTCTGCTTCTTCCATTCTCAGCCTCACCCACCTCTTCTGCAACTCCCTCACTTTCTCTTCATCCAAACACTCCCACCATTTTCCCTTTGACAATTCTTCGTTCTCCAACAAACCTCCACAACCCATTTCCATTTCAATTTTCTCTTCCTCTGCATGGTCTTCTCTTTTGGGAGACTGGGGTTTCTTGCCCCAGATCTTGCGAGCGATCTTGTGGAGTTTCTTATCGTGAGGGGTCTTGATGAGGGACTTGGTCCTTGCTTCGCGGTGGTACTTTATGCGCAGACGGCGGAGCTTGTCGATGATCTGGCTGTGGCTGAATTTGTGACCCAGACGGGTTCGGATTCGTTCCAGGTTTGGGGATGTGATGGCCGAAGAAGGAGACGAGTGTTTCGACAGCTTTAGGAACGATTTCAGGAGCCGCGTCTCGTCGGATTCGGTGAACAGTCGCCGGAATTTTCCGCTGGTCGACGGTTTCGACGGTGACTCCGTCGGAGACGGGAGCTTGGTGGTGGTGGTGGTGGTGCGCTTTGGCGTTGACATGGTTGGATTTTTTGAAAACGGAAAAATGGATTTGGATTTTTGGAACCGGATTTGGATTTAAATGGTCGTATTAGTTTATTATTATTTTAATATTTTATTGGCCCAAGCCCAATTCACTGGCCCAGGCCCACTCCAACTAAAAGGCTTAAGACAATCAAATGAGAAAATACACTGTTTTTATGTTTTTTATTACAAAAATATGATGTTTAAATCTCATTCAAAACATTTATAAATTTGTAAAAAAATTATATGTATGTAAATTCGTGAAAAAAATAAAAATTTTAAACAAAAATAGTAAATAATTTTCACTTACAATTAAAAATTAATTTAAAAAAAAAGTGAATAATGAAACTCACAAATTGTGTCCAAACAAAAACTTTTGAAATAGACTTTGTGGGAATTTTGTTAGAAAATTTTCAAATGATTTAAATTTTACTTACATAAACCTTCTTTCTTAAAGGATTTTGTTAGTAGAAAATATTATCTAATTAATCGTTCAATCAAATTAAGCCATGAAATTCTTATAATAAAGTGATATGATCAATCTATGATATGTTCAACCATTATATCTAATAGGGATAGTAATAAATATAAAATCACCAATTAATGACAAAATATTCATGTCAATAAATATAAAGTCATGATCTTTAGTAAGATTAATAACACAAAACTTTTTAGTATTTTTAAATTTTAATTATTATATTTTTTTATTAAAATTTGATAAATTTAGAGTGTTGTTGGCATTGTAGTTAGTAACGAATTATTGTTTTTAAATTAATTTTTTTTAGATATAAGCTAATTATAGATTGTCAAGTAAGTCCTCCATCCAAATTAACAAGAGATGCCAATAATAAGAATAAATTAATGAAATAATATATTTAATTATTTTTGGCGCCAATAATTTTGATAAATATTTTATTATTTTCCCACATATGTTTGGTAAGAAAAATAAAATTTCAACAATAAAAAAAAAGAACAAGCTTTGTATGTATAACAAACATTTTGTTCAATATATATATATATAAAATGTAACTTAAATTTGTTATGAGAAAATTTTCATGAAAATTTCACAAATTAAGAAATTCCTAATTTTCGCAAACTTTTCTTTCCTAATTTCAATATAGAATAAATATAATTTCAGTATCAAAATTAAATCAAATCCAACCAAACCCTAAAAAATGTGAATTTCATTCCCAATATCTCTCCAATGAATAAAGAAAACCAAACCAAACCAAACCCTTTCGTCTTCTCTCAACCCCTTTCCTTTTTTCTCTCTCTCTAATCTCTGCGCCTTTTATGCCCTAACCCACCATTGTTGATTGTCAACACGTTTTCTCGACTGATAAAGGGGATCTTTTTTCTTTACACAGCACAACCAGGCCTGGGTATGTAAGCCTCGTCATCAGCTAGGGATTCCATTATCCAATTTCTCCGTAAGGTATTGCCAATTTCTTTCTTTTTTCTTTAAAATTTGATGCCTTTGTTGTTTTCTATTCCATTGCTATTTCAATCTGAGCTGTTTTGATTTGACGAAACCTTTGCCAAAAGAAGAAAATAATAATAATAATTAAAAAAAATTGTAACTGATTTTAGAGCGTAGAAGGAGAAGAATAAAAGACCCATTTTTGTGTAGATATTAAAAAAAAAATCACACATTCACTCATTATTGCATGAAAATGAGAAGCTAGATACTATAGGAATTACACAAAAGTCAAAATGGTAAATTTTTATATCCAGAAAATTATGCATGTATCTCATCTGTCCTATTTAAATTGTGTTCTTAGTTTTATTGTTCATGAAATAGTTTCAAGTTTTTTACTCATTATTGATAAACTTGTGCTAGTGTTGTGTTGTAATTTAAATTAAGTTCTTAATAAAATATTGAGACACACAAAATTAGTAATTTACATTTTAGTCTCAGGAAATGATTTAAGTATAGTCCTCAAGTAAATAAATGAAACCTAAGCATAGCAAATTTGAAAAAAGAAAAAAGAAACTTGAAAGAGGGACTTCTAAGTTCTAATAGCTATAGCAAATTTATTATGAAAATATCTATCATGGTATCTATAATGTATTTTAGGAAATGAAAAGAAACCATTGAGTGGGCTTATTTTCTCTGTACCTCTTGTCAAAGTGCTGTTCATAGAAACTGACCTACACATGGCCTATCTCTCCTTCTATCTCATTAACCGAAACTTTTTAATATTTAAATCTTCATCACAAGTCATAACCCCTATAATTTTTTGTTTCATTCAAAAAAATCATGTCTCAATATTCAACACACTGGTTTTCTGTATTTAGTGATTGTATATGTTTGAATTTGAATACAAAGCTTACATGTATATTTTTGCGTAATGGTATTTTTTTGGGTAGACATTGTTAGGTTTCCATGGCGAAAGGTACAGATTCAGAGGAGTTCATGGTTTTATCTCAAGTTCGGACGGGTTTGAAGCGAGAGTTTGCCTTTGCTTTGAAGGTTCAGGCAGAGCTTTGTGGGTCTTTGGGTCGAACCCGATCGAAGAAAGCTGACAATGAGGGTTTATATAATGCGAGTGGGTCTTTGGGTCGAACTCGGTCGAGGAAAGCTTGCAATGAGGGTGTAGGTAATGCAAGTGGGTTTTTGGGTCGAACTCGGTCGACGAAACCTCACAGTGTGGGTTTGGATATTGAGAGTGGGAAGAGTTTGAAGGCCTCTACTTCCTTAGAAATGGAGAAAGTTTCAAAAACAAGCAATAAAGGAGTTAAAATGAGGATTGCAGATCCTTTAAGTGAGGAGGAGGCTAAGAGCGATGTGGTTGATAATGTGGGCGATGAGGAGCTTAAGATCGATGCTTCTGAGTTGGTGGCAGGGGTGCACAAGGCCAAACGTTGTCGTTTGGTTGAAACAAAGGCGGGTGATGAAATAGAAGATAAAATGGTTTTAGTTATGGAGGGGAAGCCCATGGAGGAGGATACAGAGAAAATCACTTCCAAAAAGCCTTTAGAAGAAGTAATATGTGAAGATAAGCATGTGAAGGAGCAAGTGGAGGGAATGGAACCGAAAATGTTTTCCGATGACGAGTGTAGTTTCAAAGATAAATCATTGTCCGTTGAAGTCAAGCCATTGGAGGATCAAACAGGAGGATTTGATCTCCCAAAATCATTATTGCATGAAGCAGCGAAGGAAGTGGTGGTTGAGAAGTCAAAGCCAAAGCCACTAAGGCGGTTTACTCGATCTGCTTTAAAGTTAAAGCAGGAAATTGTTCAGGAAGTAGTACCTGAAGTGGAATCATTGCACAATGATAATTCCATAGAGGGTCAAATGGAAAAATGCAAGCCCAAAAAGTCATCACTAGACAATTCAATATGTGAAAATAAGCTTGTGGTGGAGCAAACAAAGAAAATTGATTCCCCAAAGGCTTTAGGTGATGAACCTATGTGCGTGGATGAGTCCACAAATGATCAAGGAGAGAAATTTGATCCTCAAAAGTCTTTAGGAGATGAACCTATGTGTGAAGACATTTCCACAAATGAGCAAGGAGAGAACGTTGATCCTCAAAAGCCTTTAGTAGATGAAACCATGCATGGAGATAAGTCTTTAGAAGAGCAAACAGAGAAAATTGACGCACCAAAGCCTTTAGTAGATGAACCCATGTCTAATGATAAGTATACACAGGAGCAAATTGATCACCAGAAGCTGTTAGTGGATGGAATCTTACATGAAGATATGCCCTTGGAGGAACAAGCAGAGAATATTGATCTCCCAAAGCCTTTAGGAGATAAATCCATTGAGGAGCATGGGGAGAAAATTGATTTTCCATTGCTTTCATTGGATCGAACCTTATATGAAGATAATTCCTTGGAAGAACAAGCAAAGCAAATTGATACCACAAAGCATTTGGTTGATGATCAAGCGTCAGTTTTGATTAAATGCGAACACAAGGCAAGCAACGTTGTGCTTGAGACACCACCAAGGCGGTTTACTCGGTCAGCCTTGAAGCCAAAGTCAGAGATGCCAGGTGTGGTGAAGGAAGCAGCAGCAAAAGAAGATGCAAGTGAGAAAGATGTTAACATGAGTAGCTTAATTGTGACATCCACAACAAAGCTGGATACATACAATACAGTGAAGAAGTTTCCTGCCAAATTAAAAGACCTTCTTGATACAGGAATTCTCGAGGGACAGTCGGTTAGGTACATGAGAGGCCAAAAGGTACTATATTCTCCAATTTCATTCATTATGCCGTTCTTCAATTTCTGTGTGCTTGTGATTGCTGGTTTAAAATTTATTCATTTACTCCTTCGTACCTAGGTAAAAGGACCTCAAGATTCTGGACTTCGAGGAGTGATCAAAGGGTCTGGAATAGCATGTCATTGTGATATTTGCAAAGGAAAGGAAGTAAGAACACACGTCATTTGTTTTGGTTTGTACAAGTCCATGTGTGTATTATTTTGCTTTATTTCTACTGAACTTCTGTGTTTTGTAGGTTGTTACTCCTACTGTTTTTGAGCTGCATGCTGCTAGCTTAAATAAACGTCCACCAGAGTATATATACTTGGACAATGGGAACACCCTTCGTGATGTCATGAAAGCATGCCAAAATTCTTCGCTGGTCAGTTTGGAAGAAGCAGTCAAAATGGCCATTGGTTGTTCTTCTATTGTTAAGTGTAACATCTGTATGAATTGCAAAGGTTGCTTTTATCTCTACTTTTTTTTTTATTTTCTCCATCACGAGTATCTGCACGGATTGTAACTTCTTTGATTATTCATATTTACAGGATCTATTCCCAAAGACACCAATCGAAAAACATCGCTACTTTGTAATTCATGTATCACATTGAAAGAATCTCAATCTAACAGGGTTGAAAGTGCTGACAACAATGAAGAGTAAGCCTTTTTCTATTGTTACTTTGTAAAGGCAGGTTATCTTTATGGAACAGACTTTATGTTCTTATTATGCATATGTGTACAGGAACTCATAGCTATGAATTTTTACTACAATATTGTTTGTAAAGAGGGGTTGATCTGGCAGGATGCATTAATTCTTTCATTCATATTACTATTTATTTTTTCTTTCAATAATTTTTTTGATTTTACAACCACAGTTTTTAAGACAAGCTTATGTTTAAGATATTTCAGGTCACCAAAACCAGTCTTTTCTCCGAAGAGTACTAGTAGTTTGTCTAAGAACAATAACTCATCACAAAGTAAGAGTCGAGGAAGAATAACACGAAAGTACTTTCTCTCTCTCTCTCTCTCTTACTTGTTCCCAGGTTTTGTAATATATTTATTTTTGTGTTTTGACAATCTGCATAATTGAGGTACCTTCTAAATTTATAGTTCTCTTTTTGACATAAAGGGATCTTCGGCTGCATAAATTGGTATTCGAGGAAGATATTTTGCCAGATGGAACTGAAGTAGCATATTATGCTCGTGGACAGGTTTCAATAAAGTATAGTGAGTTTCACTTGTTTAAGACATTTTGTGTACAAGTGAATTAATTAGTGTTTGTTTGATGTTTGCAGAAATTATTGGTGGGTTATAAAAAGGGCTATGGAATCATATGCAGTTGTTGCAATTCTGAGGTACTTTATCTTCCTCTAGTATTCAATACTCCTAATTATACCACATCTTGTAATTTTATTTTCTTACACTTGATGTGCAGGTCAGTGCCTCCCAGTTTGAAGCTCATGCTGGTTGGGCATCACGCCGAAAGCCGTGAGTGTTTCTTCAATTCTTTTCGGTAGTTAGGTCTAAATTTCTGGTCTATAATGTCAAATGATTCTAAAATTTGGCAATGCCTCTTGTTGCTGGTGTCATGTTGACGATCATAACATGTCTCATTTACTTTTTGGCAGCAAAGATTCTATATAATCGGTAATAACCTTGCCATTTACCTTTTCTTTTGGCAGCTACTTGCACATATACACATCTAATGGAGTGTCTCTCCACGAATTGTCATTGTCAATATCAAAGAATCGGAAATTCTCTACCTATGATAATGATGATCTCTGCTATGTCTGTCATGATGGAGGAAATCTTTTGTGCTGTGATGGATGTCCAAGGGCTTTTCATGGACGTAGGTTACTTCTCTTTGAGTTTTTTTTTGTGCTAGTTTTTTCCTTCTCATTTGGCATGTGATCTTGTGTGCATGCTGGATAAATTTTTAGTTTTATGGTATGTCTACATTTTTATCTTTTATGTTGTGCAATTCTAAAGGTGTGAGAAGTCATCTGTTTATCTCTTTGATAGATCCATGTCTATTGTTTAGAAGTTTCAACTTTTTGTCACCTGCATGGATTGTAGGTTTGATTTATTTTTATTTTTTGGGGGCCATTGCAGAATGTATTAATCAACCTATAGTTCCTAGTGGCACTTGGTATTGCAAAATATGCCAAAATCAACAAGTAAATGACAAGTCTGTGGAGCGTAATGTCAATGCCCTTGCAGCTGGAAGGGTCCCAGGTGTTGATCCTATACAGCAAATTGCCAACCGCTGCATCCGCATAATCAATACTGAAGAAATTGATTTTGGTGGATGTGCACTATGCAGGTGTCTTTATATCTTCTATTGTAGTGGAATAGTATCGTAGTGTTCGGTTTTGATGCAACACCATGGCACTTGACTTTTTTTAGTGGTTACATTGCATACTATTTGTTTTCTTTTCTCTTAACAGTGACATCACCGACATTTTGTGCGTATTTGTCTGCTCCTGGTGTTTGCAAAACATGTCATTTCCTCTTCTTTTTAATATATATAATTAATTTTTGCTTCTGCAGAGATCACGATTTTAGTAAATCAGATTTTGGTCCGCGCACTGTACTATTTTGTGACCAGGTATATTTCTCTCATTAAAAAAAAAAGATTTTGTAATTTTCCAGTTTTGACTTAGGTGCTTTGTTTTTTTCTCAGTGCGAAAGAGAATTTCATGTTGGCTGTTTGAAAGAGCATGGAATGCAAGATCTTAAGGTGACCTGACCCTCATTATTTCTGTTCTTATTTTTCATCATCATTATTTTTGTTAAATTTTTTATTTACTCAAAGTTAAAAAATGATTGTCAACCAGGAATTGCCGATCGGGGCATGGTTCTGTTGCAGAGATTGTCAGAGGATTCATTCGGCTTTGCAAAAATTGCTAGCTAGTGGAGAAGAGAAGCTCCCGGAGTCTCTTATCAATGTTATTAACAAGAAGCAGAACAAGGAAGGCTCAGAGAGTCGGACCGAACTTGATATTAAATGGAGGATACTTAATGGGAAAAAAATGGCTTCTAATGATGAAGCTGTCTTATTGCTTTCCAAGGCCGTTGCCATTTTCCATGTGAGTGTTTATTGGTTGCTGTCTAACTTTAACACTTTTTACAGCTCCAACCAAGCATTTTAGTATTACAGATGCTCAAAGTTTTATCTTCCATGTATAACGTACTCATTTGTTTTGTTTTTCATTTCTGCTTCAGGATTCTTTTGCTCCAATAACTTATTCTTCTACAAATCATGATCTAATCCCAGCAATGCTCTATGGGTGAGCAATAACTTTTATTAACAGAGGATATGATATTTATTTGTTGGGGAAAGAGTTTTTTTTTTTGCTTAATGCTTATTCATTGATTATCTTGATTTCACAGAAAAACCAGCATGGGCCAAGATTTTAGTCGCATGTACTGTGCAATTTTGACAGTCAAGTAAGAATCTTGCAAAAATGTAATTTAGTTATTATGGTCAAAGTTTTTTCCAATATGGTAACTTGAAAACACTTCTTGTAATGCAGCCAATGCGTTGTCTCGGCTGGAATATTCCGCATCTATGGATCAGATGTGGCGGAGCTTCCTTTGGTGGCTACGAGAGCTGAATGCCAAGGACAGGTTTGTTCAAGCTGCTATTTATGATGTTCAATACTTTCTTATCATCGTCTTCGATAAAATATACTCGATTAGAAGTTGTTCTAACTTTAAGTTCTGTTCAGGGTTACTTCCAAACCTTGTTTTCATGTTTCGAGAGATTTCTCGCTTTCTTGAACGTGAAGAATCTTGTGCTACCAGCTGCTGACGAGGCAGTATCGATTTGGACCAAAAAGTTTGGTTTCAGCAAGTTACCACAAGACGAGGTGCGTGAATCCAAGAGTCTTTCTTCTTCTTCTTCTTCTTCTTGTTTTGAGTTTTATCACCGTGAATGATCATTACTCGGTGTATCTATTTGATTTTGTATTGCAGCTAAACAAGTTCAAGAGACAATACCAGATGATGATCTTTCAAGGGACACCGGTGCTTAGGAAGGTGGTTCCCAAGTGCAGAATCGTTGGGAGATAAGATTGGTAGGTAGCTGGATGTATTTTTTCAGCGAAATTTTGGGACGGAAAAGCGGGCATTTTGCCGAGCCTTTTCCTTCAGATGTACAGGGTCGTTTTTCTAGTTATTTTGGTGTACATGAGAGCAAACAGTATACTAGAAATTCTTCAAGATATGGTGGGTGGTTCCTTTTTAGGGTTTATAAAAAAAAAAACATATGATCCAATTATGAATATGATAGAACTAGGAAAAGGAATACGGATGGGTGGGATGGAGGGAATGGGAATGATGACCTTTAATTTTTGTTCTTTTTGTATTATAGTTTGATCCAAACCTAAAATGGGAAATTCATTCTTGTTTATTTCTTCCATTTTATGACTCTGTCAAAATTTAATATCTTTTGGAAGGCCTCCCAATTTTGATTGTATTTGTTTGTTCCTTTGTTCTTGGATCTTTTGAGGAGAAAGCTCAAATTTTGATTAATGGAACGAGGCTTGGAGGATTTCTTTTGCTGTACTCAAATGTTAGAGTCAATGCTTTGATTTTCTTCATTTTGATCTGTAGTTTTTCCTTTTTAGATGAAAGTTTTGCTTAGCAATAAAATCATCTCATTCAAATATATATATAAATATTGGACAATTCTTACATTCTCGATTCGTGAATAGTGTTTAGTGTAATTTGTTTTTATGACACTGAAAATTAAGTTCAAACATGTTTTTTCCACACTTATAAAAAAATTAGTCACGTATAAATATTTATAGGGATTTTTTCATAAATATGGTTTTTTAGCCATTAATATGTAAAAATATGGTAATTAATTTCTTTTGGTTTGTATGGACAAATTTAATTAAAAAAATTCAGATTATGAGAAAAAAAAGAAGGTATACTAATGATTTTTTACAAAAAATTTGCATAATAATGATTTTTTTACAAAAATATGGTAAAAAGCCCCAAAGAATACAAATTTTAAAAAAATCATAAAATAATACTATTAAAAAAAAAGCCATATTTTTTAAAATGTTATTAAAAAACTCATATAAAATGTAATTTTCCATATTTATATATATATTATCTTGGACTTTAGTACTAATTAGCTTCTTAAATGTTTATTTGAAAAGTAATTCTAAAATGACATTGGTTTAGAGATATGTGAAAACGCTACTAATTTTTTTTTCATAATACAAATAGTAATTGTTATTTTATTGGTATTCTTTGTAATTAAATTGGAGTAGATAGAGTAACTATTTTTTCTTAAGAGTATTTTATAAGATTTTCTTTAGATTTTAATTTATTTTATAAATAAAAAAGCTTATTGTGGTGGTAGATGACTTTATTTAAAAAGATTACGTTGCATGATCTTTTCAAATTTATAGTCTCTCTTTTTATATATATATATATATATATATATATAGTGCACTAACAACATCAATAATGAATTAATTAAACATAAAATTAAGATTTACTTTTAATTAATTGCTTTGTATCAACTTTTAAGATATTCCTCCTCCTATGCTTTTTGTTTCAAAAAAAACAAAAGAAGATATTCCTTCTATGCACTAATTTTTATTATTGTGACTAAAAGTTGAGATTGTATGATCTCTTCATATCATTTTAATTATTTTTTTTTAACAATATTGCAAAAAAAAGAATAAATATATGGGAGTGGTTTGTTAATAAATTAATTATACATAATTTTTTTTTAATTAATTGCTTTGCAAATCTAAAGGTTAGACCAATTGGCACGTGCAACAACACGTGTCAAAATAATAATAATAATAATAATAATAACCTAAGCAACCATATTATAAATTTATAACCATACTAGCCACTCACTCACACAGACTCAACTCGACTCAGTCAACTCAACTCAGTACTCGCCAGCTTCAAATCCAATCCTCCATCCATGGCGACCGCGATAGCCACCTCCACCACTACATGCTTTCTCTCCAAAGCCTCTCCTTTTCTCCCAAAGAATGCTCCCTACAGAACCAGCAGCCTCTATTTCTCCAGGAGGCTTGCTGCGACGCCTAAGAGGTCCTTCTCTTGTCGAGCTATTTACAACCCTCAGATTCTGACCAAGGAGGAAGGTCAGCCTGAAACGCTAGACTACAGAGTATTCTTTGTCGACAATTCTGGGAAAAAGGTTCGACTTTTCATATTTTTATGTTTTTTTTTTTTCTGTCTTGGTGTTTGTTTGGTTGCTGAGAAAATAAAGAGGAATGGGATAGGAATATTCACGTTAGAGTAGAAGTGTGTGAGGGGGTGAGAAAATGTATTATTGGGTTGACATATTTGCTTAAGGATTGAAATAAAAAGATGAGAGTTTTGGGGGAAAGGAAAAATGATGGCCAACATTGCTTACAACAGCTATGAATCATTGAGATTAAAGGAAAATAGAAGATAAAAAGCACAAAACTAGATTAGGTGAATTAGACCTTTTGCATTGTCAATTTGCAAAAATAGTTTGAGTGATGTATGGTATTAAGCATGGTTTGGCTTGGTTGAGAAAGAGTGTTTTGTAAATAGTCTAAAATGTAAGTTTTTTTTTTTTTTTTTGTAACTGAAAAATCACTTTCAAAAGGGTATATTTTGCAGAGAATGTTTGATTAGAAGTTTTACCCAACATATCATAAATGACATGATTAGAAGTTTTGAGTGAATCATATCTGTTAAGTAGTAAAGAAAAATTTAAGGAAAGACAATTAAATACCTCTCATCTAACACATTGTGCTTGAGTTGTGATATGTGGAAAACCAGCCAGGGTCTAGGCATTAATTATTTAAGTATTGTCTTCTTGAAGATACTGAAGAGGTTTCCTTTTGTGTCATTTTACTATCTGGACAGATTTCCCCTTGGCATGATATTCCTTTGCGCTTGGGAGACAACATTTTCAATTTTGTTGTTGAGATACCTAAAGAATCAAGTGCAAAGATGGAGGTTGCTACTGATGAGTCTCACACTCCAATTAAGCAGGACACAAAGAAAGGAAAGCTTCGATACTACCCGTAAGGCTTAATACTTTAGTTTTCTCTATGAAACAATAATAGAGGCTTGCTAGTATATTTGTAGCCATCTTTCATTTCACTGCAAAAGTTAATAGAGAAATCTAACAATGATTTATTTTCTGATTTCAAAGTTTCCACTTTTGTCTACTCTATCTTATGTTAGCTGTAAATGTACCTTATAACATAATGCCTCTGCACAATGTTTTCGTATTTTCAGTTATAATATAAACTGGAACTACGGATTGCTTCCGCAAACATGGGAAGACCCATCATTGGCTAACTCTGAAGTT
The DNA here is from genome assembly GCF_963169125.1 of Humulus lupulus. Lineage (NCBI taxonomy): Eukaryota > Viridiplantae > Streptophyta > Magnoliopsida > Rosales > Cannabaceae > Humulus > Humulus lupulus. The sequence continues at coordinate 2,462,468 of NC_084794.1, read as the reverse complement.
GAAGGGGCATTTGGAGATAATGATCCAGGTTTTGATGCTTTGCATTCTTTTACATACCCTTGTTCTATGTTAATACTACTATAATGACCAAATTATTCATTTTATTTTAAACTTGCAGTTGATGTAGTAGAGATTGGTGAGCGTCAGGGAAAGATAGGTGAGATTCTCAAAGTCAAGCCCTTGGGGGCTTTAGCTATGATTGATGAGGGGGAACTTGACTGGAAAATAGTAGCAATTTCATTGGATGATCCTAAAGCTTCTCTAGTGAACGACGTTGATGACGTTGAAAAGCATTTCCCGGTATGACTGTCTTTTACTTATTTCATGTTTTTTTTTCTTTAACCATGCACACAGTGGGTGAATGGTCAAAGGAGCTTAAACAAATTGTTATTTAAGCTGAGAATAGGAAGTTTTTGAACTGGTTGTGGGGAAAATTGTTCTTTGTTTATTTCTAAATGACATGCCTTTGAATCTTGATTTCAAAACGTCAATTTATTACTATTAAGATTCCTTTTGGGCTTACTACTTGATATGATTCTGTACACTCTTAAGACTTAGATATAGGAAGGCTTCTGAAGTTGCAAATGGGGAACTATATAGTTGGATTTCTTAGGGTTTTAGCACAAATACCCCAGAGATATTCTCAAGTTTTATAAAGAGTAATAATCAAATCCTTAAAAGCTCTATAAACAGTAGCCTATTAAGTCCTTTTTGTTTACTTTTTCACAACTTTTTTTAGTTTTTGAATTATTATTGTTATAACTTTTAAAAACAAATAATTTTGTTTACATATTAGCTAGAATGAGCTAATTGCTGCTGTTTTTAAAACTCAAGAACTTGATTTCCAAAAGAAAAGAAAAAATTCTAAGGCACTAAATTGCAAAACAGCGAAAAACTTAAGATTCGTTATATTTCTTTCAATTCTCTTAGCCGTTTAGTGATGGAGCTAATGCATTGGCTATGTGCAGGGTACTCTGACAGCCATAAGGGACTGGTTTAGAGATTACAAGATCCCAGATGGAAAGCCTGCTAACAAGTTTGGTCTTGGCAATAAACCAGCAAATAAGGTACTTCAACTCAATTGAGTTACTTTATTCCTCCTTTCTACCTTTCAGCCAATTAGTTGTTGCCTTTTCTCTGATAATTAATCAGGTTTAATGGTTTATCAGAGGCTGTGATTGTAGTTACATATCTGCTTAATGAGCTTTACAATATCTACTTTTCATCATGGTGATCAATATAGTTAAAATGCTATCATATATATATATGTGACTAATTTGTGTAATGAACAGGATTATGCTCTTAAAGTCATCGCTGAAACCAATGAATCTTGGGCTAAACTAGTCAAGAGATCCATTCCTGCTGGAGAACTGTCACTTCTATAGAGGCATTGATTATGAACTCCACACTCCACACTCCACCCTCCAGGATTATGATCTTAAAGTCGTATATAATCATTGTACGATGTCCCCATTTTTTCCCTGTTGAGCTAGGATAATCTCCTCAAATTTGAAGGAAACTTGTTTGAACAGTTGTTTTTTGAATTTGATTTGCTGATAATGTATTGGTGATTGATTGGTGGGGTTTGTTTTGTTTACAAGTGAAGAAGCTAAGCTGTCTTTAAATTCTACTTCTGTTAGTGAGTGGAATAACATTAAATAAGATTAGATCAGTTAACAATGGATGTTATTTGTAATCAGACACAACGCAATGAATGTTATCCCACTTGTTTTTTTTTTTTACTTAAATCTTCAAAAAAAAAACTAACTCGTTTGAAGATGTTACATCACTTAATTACAAAATAAAATGAACAAAAACTGAGATTGAATGCACAAAAGTTTGAAAATGTACAAAGATTCTTTCTTACACTTGTGTTTTTCACATGCAAAATAATTAGTTGAGTATGTGTGTGAAACAATGATAAAAGAGAGTTTGGAGCACTCCTCAATGTTATAAAACTGTTATGTTAACCTAGATAAACATATCACCGAGTGAAGTGAACTTTGAAAACCAAAATGGATTGATTCAATTATCTAATTCTCATAAATTAGCTATGCATATATTAAGTTATACTTAGAAGAAATCCCTCAACTTTCAACGAATTGTTTATGGGTAAATAAATATTTGATAACTGTGTTTTATCAAAATACAGATTTAGTACCATGTATTTTTAATAATGCAACTTGCACTCAAATTTGATCAATATGACTAAATTGATTTAAGTTATAACTAATTAAGTAATTAAATTTGAATTTAAAACTCATATAATTGAAGGAAGTTTGCTCATATCGGTCAAATATTATTGATCACATTTGAGTTTAGGGGACTAAATATGTACAATTTCAACTTATAGAATATCAAATGGGTTACTTGATAAGTGCCCAATTTTAGAATAAGTTAACTAAAATTAATCATTAAATAAATACAGTTAAATTTTACTCATTATTATAATGACATTTCCCATAATACCCTTCGTTATACACATATAACTTAAGTATGACTAAATGGTATAGTTGGTAGATTCAAATAAATATTGAGTATAAAATTAATTTTTTTTAAAAGTGTTAAAAATTAAATGAGATCTCTAAAAAATTTGTAAAAAAAAAATTGCTGTTTATTGGGCTTTTGGTGTAGACGATGACTGGGCCTACATAACTAAGGGCCCAATAATTTCAACAAACCATTGTTGTGTAGAACTCCCACAGACAAGTTTGTTTTCTGGTTTCTTTGAGCAAATTGGAGAACTCAGAACAGAGCTGTAGCGCCAAGTCAGGTCAGATCATTCTACTCGCTTTCCATTTAAATCTCTTCATTTTTTTTCTTATAATAAAGCATTATATATATATTTATTTATTCTTCTATAAAGTATTATCCTTTTCATTAAATTAAAATTATAATCACTTGACAAGTTCTTTATAGGAACTGAGAATTGAATCATATGTATATATATACATGTGTGTGTACGTATGTATGAGTTTTTTCAAATACGTAAACGATGAGAATAACCCATTACTGAAACATATTCTGTTCAAATTTTATTTTTTAAATTATTGTTATTTTATTTTCAACGATATAATTTTTTATTTTGTTTCTGGGTGATTCCACTTGCTTGATAAATCACCAGATTCAAAATTGGAACTATTGCACTGAAGGTAACCCATGTTTGGAATTGTGTGATTTCTGTATTTGGTTATTTGGGGCATAGCTTAGTGTAGTGGTTACTCCAATCTGATATTTGGGAAGGAACATAAAGTTTTGATCTTTTGTTCTTTATATGCCTTTATTATATAGAGTGCAGCAATCTGAGTTGGAGCTAATAGTCACTCACATGAGCTAAATGAGAGTGTATTCACTGGGTTCTAATACCCATGAATTTATCAATCTCAGTTGAAGCTAAGATGTTGTTATTGTTTGTTAAAATCTGTTAAGAGTGTGGAAAGTGGTTTAGAAAGTAGGAAAGGGTGTAAGATAAGAAATGGGGTTACATCTCACTAAGATATTGTTATTGTTTGTTAAGATCTATTAGAATGTGGAAAGTGGTCTGGAAAGTAGTAAATGGTGCATGATAAGAAGTATGGGGTTCCATCTCAAAACCAACGCGAATATTTAACAGAATGCCACAAGGTCGACTCAGGAAATTTGTGGGAATATAGTAAATTGGTCATAGAATCCAATACTAATCGACATATATTGGAAATGTCCCAAATTGAGGTCAAGAGTGTAGTGCAGCGGAAGTCGAACCTGCTCTTAATACCATATTACAATTTGAGGAGGAAAAGACCAGTAAGATTAAGATTGAGGTTTCATCTCAAAACCAATCAGTGTTGAGTAGGATAACTCGTTCCTTTATAAAATTATTGTTATCCCTATATATTTTCCATTTTTGAATTCGTATTAGCTAAAAAGTAATTTAAAACAAAAGAATTAGACTCACTATTTGAGAACGAGAAAACTATAACAATGAGTATTCAGGAGAAACTCGAACTTCAGGTCTTGTTGTAGCAAATCATACACCTGATCAATTGAGTCACTCCTCTTATCTTAGCTAGGCAAACTTAAAATCTTTGATAAATAAAATTTAACATATTTTGATTGCCTTTGTTTTAGGCCATACATAGTATAGTTCAGGTTGGCACCATGTCCCGTTCCAGAAATATGATTGTGGCTGCTGGTTTAGTGGCATTTGCAGGTGCAGGCTTGGCATTTCCCTTTTATATGGCGTAAGTAATGTGATATGCTCATTTTTTTTCCAGTAATGGATGGTGCATACTACTATTTTGCATGATTTATAGAAATCTGGTACTGGTTTCCACATTTCAGGTCGGCCAAGACGCCTGTTATTGACCCATCAAAGCCATTGTCACCCCAGGCAACATTTCGAGGGCCGTATATAAACACTGGCTCTCGCGATGTTGGACCTGATCACCAGACATACACCAAAAAGTCATAAGGCTTTTTTTTCCTAAACTGAGAAGGTATGGCTGCTGCTGCTGCTCTGCATGTCTTGTTCAAAATTTTCTATTTTTCAATAGGAGAACAATGAAATATGTTTTGTCAAGCAAAATGTGTAGAGATATAATAATAGCTCTTCAGTTATAATCACTTTGTCAAATTGTTGAGGGAATGAATAGATTGAGTACAAGCTTTTGAGTATTTCCTAAGGAGGTGTTTGGTATGGTGTAAAGCAAAGGTGTGAACGAGAATCTAAATCACTTTCTATGCTTGGTTCAAATTTTAAGGAGGTAAAGTTAATAATTTGTGTGAGTCCCACATGTATTTTAAGGGTAAAGTGAACCATTTTGTACACAAGAGTTTAATATTACTTCTATCCTAAGTCCATCATTTACATTTTCCAAGGCAACTCAACTACTCAAAACAAACACTCCCTAAGACTTATTAGAAATTTCTGTACATTTTTCTATTGTAATTAAATTAGTAACATTAAAAGAAAAAACTTAGCGGAGCAGAAACTGAGGTTAAATGTACTGATATGAAGTTTTGAAACTGCACTATTCGCCTAATTCTACAATATTTGGAGACCAGAAAACTATAACAATTACTATACAAGTAACTAAGAAGGACTCTCTGTCTCACATATTAAAATTTTATTGTCTACTTTTCCGGGGCATCTCTATCACATATTGGTCGTAAGTTTAATAATGCGGCCCATGGATTGGAAAAGCATGCGCTTAGGCTAGACGATGAGTTTTGCTGGTTGGAGGAAATCTCCTCTCCAATTTGTACTATTTTTACGTTACAATCTGAATAGTACTAAACTCTATTCCTGACAAAAAACAAAAAAAGACTCAAACTTTAGACTTTACAAGAGCAAACCACATGTATAACCATTTGAGCTACTTCTCTCAGCAATGTACTGAGATATAAATTGAAAACTCGAAATTTCTTAGAATCTCCATGCTAGATTTTGTGGTTGACAGTCGAAATTTCCTAGAACATTTCCTTATATGACAACTTTATGTTGAATTCAGTCTCTTATCAAACTAACTTAGTTGGAACTTCTATTCCATGTTTAAATGTCTTTCATAGTTCGAGTTGAAAGTTGTAGGTTTGGTGTGTTTTTTGTTGGACTGTCATCAGAACTCTGAAGTCAACTATGGAAACTATCTGTGCAGAAAGCTTGGGATTGAATCCAATGTTTTCTTCTTTGGTTGCTGCAGGATAGTCTTTTGAAGAAGAAGAAGAAAATGTATTTAGGATAACGGTGTAGAAACCAACCCAATCCCAACATATATTATTATAGTAGCAAAATTGGTTTATTTGTATCATGATGAGGGTGATTATTTCACCACATTAACTAGCATAATTGTTGTGTAATTAATATCATCTTATTATATATTATTATATTTGTTATATTATTTTATATCAATAATACAATGTTGATTAAATGAATGTAACAAATAAAATGAGATGTGTCAATTTGTAACTTAAAAGAAGTTACTCGTTCTTAATTTGATTTTCATGTGCTATAGTGTTTTATAGTTGTTAGGGATGATATTTTGACAGCCATAATTGTTTGGATATTTACAAAATTGAAAGATTCACGTTTTGGTAGCTTGCAATCAAAGTTGTGACTTGGAGTTACAAATCAATAATTGATGTCTTGAACGTTGTAACACCCCAAATAATCTCGAATCATCTCTTTAATTTGATAAACACTAAATTTATCATTGGTAACACTCGAGGGATTTGTGGAATTTGAAAATCAATTTGTAATCTCAAACTTTATAAATAGAGACATTTGTTCACTTGTAAAATAATTTATTTTCTATTTACAAAGTATTTGGCTAGAAAATAAACATCAGACTTGATTATTTTAGAGAGTTATTTCCTAAAGTTGTGTACTGTTCAATTACAAACATGAAAATTGATAGAAAAAGATGAAGAAAACTCAGGGACGAATCCTCCAATATGGTGTTCTTACTCCAGCCGTCGTCCTCTCTTTTCCAGACCTCCTTTCAGTCGCATTATATGTTTCTCAAAAATCCCTACCAAAGTTCCCAAGTGAAAGGACCAAATTGTCATTCAAAAAGTGGTAAAAAATGTGAAAATCGCGTCTCTAGCGCTGTAGCGCTACTTCTGGAGCGCTATAGCGCTATTAACAGTGCCAAAATGCTTCAAAATCTGGTGCACTAGCGCTGTAGCGCTCTTATTATGGCGCTGTAGCGCTAAAGTCAGAACCGACAAAACTCGGTTCGAACAGCCTGCAGCGTCATCTCATCGTATTTTGATCATAACTCCTTCGATATAACTCCGAATTGAATGATTCAAAAAGCTATGGAAAGCTAAGAGAAATATCTACAACTTCTATTTCTGGAAGTGTTTCCAGAAAGTGAATACATCATTGTAAAAATGCGGCTTGAAGTTTCAAACTTGCGTTATAGAGCATAAACGACGTGTGTTGAGCATCTTCAATGTAGTATTTTCCACACATAATGTCTTGAAACTCCACAATCAACACGAAATCCATCTTATTTATCATATTTAACATGTTTCTTCTCATTTCACTCCATATTATGTAATTGACCATTAAAACCTGAAACAAAAAGAAAACAAGCATAAATCTGCACTAAACAATCCTAAATAACTAAAAACACAACCTAAAACGATCTCTAAAACAAACCTAAAATGAACCTAAAAAATTCCCCCAAACTTAACATTTACTCGCCCTCGAGTAAATAATCTAACTAGACTCAGACCTAACAAACCAAGTTGACATAACTAACCAATTCAAACACTCAAGACTGTTATGCATATATAATTCTCAGGAAAAATAATCATGCAATTTAAACTTTAATCTAGATTTTCAGTCTTAACCACTTCACAATTCACTGCAATTTCTCAACATCAAAGATCATTTACTCATAACTTGCAAATAAAATAATTGAACTACTTTATGCACATCAAATTCTCACCAACTAACCACAAACTCAAGTATTCCATATGCCTGCATCACTTACTATTCTCCATTAATATAAACAAATGCACAAATAAGAATCAATAGGGCTTTATAAGGGTTGAAATAGAAGGCTTAGGTATAGGTGGACAAAGAGACAGTTTTTAGGCTTAATCATACCACAAGCATTCCATTAAACAATCTTGCCCAACAAATTCACACCACTCATCCCTTGTTACCCATTTTTCTGTGCAATGATTGAGAATGTTTATATTTTTTTCAATAAACTCCCCCAAACTTTGATTTTTCAATAAATAATTGTTTGGGAGCATAATCATTTTTCACTTTCTTTTTTTTTTTTTTTTTTTTTATCTTTCTCAATCAAAAGTAATTTCCTGAATAACACATAATACCAGCATCTCTTTACACATTCACTCCCCTCATATAATGATTTTCATGCTCATGGTATGGGTCAAAAAGAGTAAATGGTATTTCATTTTACAGTTAGGCTCAAAAGAATGTGTTAATCAAGAAAATGGTTATAAGGCTCGAAAGGGTTGACTAAGGATAAACTTTAATAGGGTTAGCTTGAAAGGCACAACCAGTCCAAAAATGGCCTATATCATTTTCCTAAATGTGCACTGTTTCAAATTTCATTTCAAATAGTAAGCAAGTAGGTTCTAGAATTTTTCAAACTTTTTAATCCACAAACCAAATTTGACATGCATAAAATAACTCAAGTATAACATTTGCAATGTATGAACAATAGATCTCTGATGTCAACAAATCACAGTGAAAAACAAAGTAATCTAACCAAGCACACAGATTAATTTAGAAGCACGAAAAAAATTCCTTTGGATTATACTACAAAACAGTCAATCAGATTGAAATGGCCATTATTGTCAACTTAATTTATACTCTAAAACATGACTCAAAACATAAAAATAAATATAAACCTAAACCTAACAAAACTTAAACAAACTAAGATATCTACAATGAGCAAAGCAATAAAAATCAAATCCCTTCCCCCAAACTTAATCTAAACATTGTCCCCAATGTATAAATAAAAGAAAAGGAAAAGAAAACTTCCCTGTAATCTAATGTATTTGTAGCACCCACATTATTTTGATATATATAGCCAATAATCACATGATTGCATTGCATTACATATCATACAATATGTATAATTTGAGCATATGCATATTCTTATAAGTGTTTTCATGTATAAGTATAAAAGTTGTGTATGTGATGTCTATATGTATGCTCAATATTATTAACCTTGTGGCATTTGAGTTGTCTTTTATGGGTGTTTGATGTGCTCAAGATATAAGAAAGTATGATAAATATGGACAAGGCATGGAATTAAGTGTTGAAAGTGAGATATAGAAGGCAAAATAGGTTAAGTAGTGGAAAATAGTACAATGTCGATTACTAGTATTTCGGTGTAAAATTGAGTATTTATGGATTTACCAAATGTAATCGAGGTATGATTAAGGTCTCATTGATGATGTAAAAATGGTTTTAGAACCATTAGATCAATTCTTGATGGGAGGTATACATAATCAGTGGTATTGATGCAAAGTCAAAACGAGCTTAGCATAAGTGCGCTACGCTCGATCGGGTAAGCATAACTATTGGGTATGAAGTCATATGGACCTAAGGTTTGGTATGAGTGTTTTACACATAAGGATAATAGGCCTAGCAGATGATTAAGTCGAAATTATTGAAGTGATAAGGTTTTCATAAGTCAAAAGGTGAAATGATGAGATGAAAGGTGTCAACTTTTGACAATAAGGCTAAATCATTGAAAATAAGGAATTTTCATCAAACCTTATCACTTTGCACGACCATTATTCTGAAAAACAGAGAGAAAATAAAACCAAAAACCATTTCTTGGCTGGTTTGAAGAAATTCTAAGGAGATCCAAGTGAAAGCAAAGCCAAAGAAGTAGATTAAGCTTAGTTCTAGCCTTTTTATGGTAAGTTCTTGTACTTGGAAGTTAAACTATGTTTTTGAATTTTTCTGCGAACTTATATATGGTGTTTTATCCTTTTTAAGATATTTCTTGGGGTTTCCAAGTGGTTTGAGGTTTAGAAAAGCTTGAAGAGATTGTTTTCGCCGAAAAGTTGCTCGGTAAGTGAAATTTTGTGTTTTATGAGGTTTTTGGGGTTCTTGGAGTACAAGATGATTTTTGGTTATTTGATTGAGTTTATAAGAGAGTATATATGTTTATAAATGTTTGAATATATGTGGAGACTCATTTAATTTGGGTGATGATCTAGGAGATAAGAATTTTATCAAAATCGGTATATGATAACTTTATGATGAATCATGTTGGTATTTGGGATATATGGTTATGGCAGGTTAATTGATGTTGATTATTGGTGTATTTTGATATTTGAGGATAGCTAAAATTAAGGGGAAACTCTGTCAAAATTTCCCCAAATGTCTAAGATAAATCTAATGCTCGATCTAGGTGGTTTAAGGCATTTTAGGCATGTTTTGGGTATGAAATTTGATATGAAGTCTTATGGGTATTTTTAAATGAGAGTTCAATGTATTACTGCCATCATTATGATGAGAAATCCATGCTATTGTCAGGATAAGCACATCAATACCTAAGACATCACTTGTTACACGGTGAAATATATTGTGGACAAAAGGTAAGTAAAGTACTCAACTGCAACACAAGAATTATGTGTTATGTGAAAGTATGCATTATATGAATATTTTGTGAGTAAGTGGTATTAACATACAGTGACACTTCATCATAAATTTGTATGCATGGCATAATAGTGATATGGTAAATTATTATATGATATAAGACCATGCATGATATTATGATGATTAATTATATGATGCCTTTGCAAGTTTTGTGCAACATAAAAGAAAGTTGTAATAAGAAGTTTAAGTTCAGTACCACTGTTTTGAAAAGGCAAATGAAAGTGTTAATAAGTGTAAACGGAGGCCTATAGTAGGCTTATAGTGGCTGCCCAATAATTTGGGCTAGGTTTAGTGAACCAATTATATTGTTTGCCATATTTCCGTTTTTATTTCTCCTCCATATGAGTTATTGTTATATGTATTGACACCACAGTGTGTGGCCGCCTTAACTCTTGAGCCTGACGGGGCAACGATGGAATAAGGTTTTTAATGTGCCCTACTGTGGTGAAGGCTAGCCGGAGGAGAACCCATGGGATTTTGTATTATATGTGTAACAAGCCCTGCAGGCATTGACCAATTCAAACAGTGTGCACAATATTAAGGGGCCCAAAATTTAAAAAGAAGTTGTATATGTCCATTGATATTGGGTAATCATTAGCATTGCATGCATTACTTTGCTTACTGAGCTTTAGGCTCACAGTTGTCTTGTGTTGCAGGTAGAGAAAGAAATATGTGAATGATATGAGGAGAACTGAAGCATGGTCCTGACCCTGATTTGTACATATGAACACATCGACCTTTTTGTGGGTTATTTCAGTTATCAGTGAGATGTTTGTAATAAAGTGTGAAGTTATGTTTTGAAAATAAATTGGGTTATTTAATACTTATGTATAATATGTTTGAGACACACTTTATGTTTAATGTAAATAATGTGAAATAAGTTTTCAAGTTTTTAAAAAAAAAAAAAAAAAAAAAATGTCCAGACTTCCGCAGAAATAAATTATGATATAGTTTTAAAACGTAACACCTCAAATATGATTTTTAACTAAAATAAGTGAGGGTGTTACAGTATTGCTCCATTGTAGTGACTCTCATTGCTAACCTTGTAAGTGTTTTATATTTTGAAACACATCAATGAGTGGTTGACGCCCATAATAAGCGTCATACAAGACAACTTGAAGGTTGTCATTGGGAATGCCCTCAAGCTTGGCTAGATTTGGAATTGATGAGCTCCAATGTTCAACTTGACTTTCTTTGGAAATATAAGAATGATAGATGCAAAGGAATGATTCTAATGGAGGTGGAGATGGTGGTGGCCTATAAGGATCGTCATATGTGTACTTTTCCATTATCATTAGCTCAGTATATTGAGGATCGAGTACTTGTTGTATGGCGTGTGATGGTGGATGTAGCCTTTCTTCACTACTTTGCTCAAACAATTTATCCACATCTTGGGTAGAGATGGCATTCGACACTACTATTTTCTCTCCCTTTTCTTCCTTACTTTGTATTGAAGAGGACTCCATTTGATGTTCAAATTCTTCCATTGGTAGCTCCATCTTCTCACCATTCCCCAAATTGACCTCCTCACTTTGCTCTTTCCCTCTTGAATTTTCAAAATTCCTCAATGATGAATCTTGGCTTTGAATTACGGCTTCATTTTTATCCATATACTCCATCATCAATACCTTCAATGAACATGATTGAGCCGCTTGGTGAGGTTTCTCTTCTATAATTACTTCTTGAAAATCATCCAAATTTTCCTCATTTGGTCCTTGAGTGCAAGTGTTCAAAGTTGGCTCCATATTGTTATAAGTGCTCTCCCATCCTTTGTTGGTCACTGAACAATTCCAATACAACCATTCATTGTATTCTGCCATGTCTTTCAACATCCAATAGGCTTCATCCACGGATAATTGGTAGAAATTGGCGGTACCATCTCCTCTTTCTACCCATTCTCTCGCTTCGACATTCAACCCATTGAGGAAGACCTCTAATTGACACTCTTTGGACAAACCATAGTATGGGAACCTCATTAGCAAAGCTTTGTATCTCCACCATGCCTTGTATAAAGGCTCCAAATCGTGTTGAAAAAAATTCATGAGGACTTGCATATGAGACACCTCAAGTTCCTCGCAAGACAAAAAACAAACATAGAAAAAAAAACATAAAAGAAAAAAAATATATACAAACCAAATTAGAATCAAGAATCAATTATATTTGATATTGATTAAATAGTCCCCGGCAACGGCGCCAAAAACTTGTTGTGTAAAATCGATACGCAAGTGCACGTAATCGTAACAAGTAATAAAGAGTAAGTGAGATCGTTCCCACGAGGACTGTATACTAAGTACCCAAACTTAATTCCTATTTCTATTTGGCTAATAATAATTAAGTCACAAGAATCAACTAAAAATCGTAAAACAAAGATCTAAAATTAACTTCGATAACTGAAAACAAATAACGTTACGAAAATTCAATGGATTAAAAACTAGGGCAATTAATTTCATCAACCATCCTCTTTAATTCTCCTTAACACAAATCTTATTATTCAATTATTCTCTTGTGATAGCAGGTCAACAATAATAACTTATATTCGTACTAGGATATATAAGTCTCAATCTTATGCAAATTTTCTACATCTCTGTGATAAATAAACATAAGATAGGCATTAAGATTAACAACCCTAAAACTACACAGACCACACAGGTACTCTCGTCCTAATATGAAATCTATGTTTATTCAATTACAGCATATTCAATTCTCACTTTTCAGATTTCGAATCAAAATCATATATTTCATGTTAATGGTGATCAATCATTCACAAACATTAGAATCAAATTGAATAAATCACAAGATAAAATTGAAATCATAAAACTTGCATTAATTTAAAATAAAGGTTCAGGAGAATCCATTAAAACCCTAAACTAATGGTTTAGTTCATGATTAAATTCATAATAACCATAAGAGAAATTAAAAGCATCCAAAATACAGAAATTTAAAGTAGAAAAGAAGAAAAGCTGTGATGAATTCTTCAAGTCCGCTCGCAATCCTCTATCATGTGCCTCCAGCCGTCTCCTTAGGCCAATGCCCCTCAGTCGCACACTATGCTTCTTTAAAAACCCCTCTCAATTCTCGAGTGGAAAAGACCCAATTGCCCATCTAGAAGTGATTAACTTGGTGAAAAATCGTAACCCAGCGCTGTAGCGCTGTCATTGTAGCGCTATAGTCAGAAACTGAAATGGGGAAAATCTGGGCACCAGCGCTGTAGCGCTAAAGTCAGAAACCACCTCCTGAAAACTGCGTCCAAGCGCTGTAGCGCTCATGTTGCAGCGCTGTAGCACTGAAGTCAGAAACGAGCTTCTTCAAAGTTGCTTCCTAGCGCTATGGCGCTCCCTTGGTAGCGCTGTAGCACTACTTACAGAACCATCAAAATTCACAATTCTGTCCCAAATTTATTCCACTTTTGCTCCTTTTCATCATTTGTATCGCTTAACATTAATCACCCTGAAACAAGAACAAACGAGCATAATTCCGAAATAACATAGTCCTAACTAATGAAAAATAGCCTAAAAACTAAGACCATAAACGAGCCTAAAACTCGTTTATCATGTACCTTAGTGCTTAGTGATTAGAGAAAAAAGTTTTTGAATAAAAGTCTAGAAACTTGTTCAAGTTGCTGTTCCACACTACTCTCCACTTACGATAGTGTAAGTGAGAGTTTCTTTTTCTTCTTTTGTTTTTATTTTTCTCTATTATTCATATTGTATTGTTATTTCTTCGCGGTTGTATTTCTTCATATTTTTTCTTCTTTTATTTTCACTACTTTTATTTGTATTTTAAACATAGAGTTGTAACCTTAGTTTTATTAATCTTCTAATTCAAACTATATTTTTATTGCATTAATTCTCAAACAATAATATGATCACATGTAGTCAAACTATATCAATTAATTCGTATTATAGATAATTAAGGAATTTTAATAAGCCACCAAGGTATTTTGTGAGCTATTTAAGTTAATCTCTAACACAAACCCAAGGAGGAATAATTTTGATAAGAGTACCCAACATTTCTTTAAAATAGGATTACATATAATTTTGATAGTAAGATTTTAAAAAAAACATATTTTCTTTTGATTCTGTGTTATGAATTATTAGCTATTGCATTTTCCAATTGCCCATCCCACGTGTAAAACTCAAGTTATAAGTTTGCTTTTTATAACTTAATTTACTAATAAATAAATAGATACATATTGGATAATTGTTAGTGAATTCAAATTTAATTTTATGAATTCTAAAACTTAATAATGGTGGGAATCACATGAATATTTGTTTGATTATTTATTTTTAATTTCTCAATTCAAATACTAATTTTAATTTTAAGCTACAAAATTGAAAATGTTAGGATCTTATTGGTATCCTATTGAGATCCAATTTTATGTTTTCAAATACTTAAAATTAGTAGGACTCATTATAATTAGTGATTGGTAGTTTGTTTTTTAAAATTAAATTCAAATCTGTATCCAAAATTTGTTAAGGTTGTGAAATTATTTTCCAAAATCCCATATATTTAGTTTATGTTATATTTTCGAATTTAATATCAATCACAGATTCAGTTTTTTAAAACTCAAAAACAGTTTACTGACATTGAGTCAATCACATTTTCAAAAACATGTTTTTAGTCGCTAAATTCAGATTTCACTTTTCAAAAATACAGTTTTCTAATCGCGAACCAATCATACTCTTATTTTCACGTTTTTTTTCAATCCAAATTATTATATTCTAAAATCTTACAAATCCATCACTTTTTTATTTTATTTTTTTCAGATTCTCTACCAATTACATATTAGTTTTTTAAAATTAAAAAATAATTTACAAATTAACCAATTACATTTTCAAAAGTTTATTTTAAAACTATAAATTTTTATTTTTATTTTAAAAACACACTTTTTGGACAATAAGAAGTGAAAAACACATAATTTTTTTTTACACATAATCAACGTGAAAAATGAAAGACTTGACTTGTACTTTTTCTACATACTAAAGGTTATCATAAAAATAACACAATAACAAATTAAGGTTCATCCATATTATTTGTGGACATGATAAAAATATAAACTTTAAACCAATCACTTGTTGCTACGTTAGCAACCTCTATAATATTCTCAAATTTACTAGTAATAATAATAATAATTAGAGCTCAAAAAATTACAGAAACAGAGTGATTTCTCTTTCTCTTTCTCATTTCAGTCAGATATTTGAAGCTTGCACGCAAAGTCGTCTTCTTCAACATCTTCTTCCTCCTTTTTCCATTGTCTCTACTCTCTTTTTCAAGTCTCACCCATTATAAATTAACTACTCTTTCTAATCAGTTTGAACACTTCAAAACCCCACCTTTAATGGCGTTACTCCTTTCTTCTTCTGCTTTTGCTTCATTCCCTTCCTTACCTTCTTCTTCGTCTTCTTCTTCTTTTGACAAACCATTCAAAACCCTTTCTTGCTTGATATCCAACAATGCTCCAAACCGCAAAATCTCTACCAAATCAGCCACTTTCTCGCCTCTACGAGTGGCTGCTCCTCCTACTCAGCCATCGAGCTCGGAGCTTGATCAGGAACTGGTAGAAGAGGAGTACGGCGCTGAGGAGGAGACGGGTGATGAGAGCTCGGATTCGAAATTCTCCTGGAGAGATCACTGGTACCCAGTTTCTCTTGTGGAAGATTTGGACCCTCGATTGCCCACTCCGTTTCAGCTTCTGGGTCGAGACCTTGTTCTGTGGAACGAAAAGGCTACTGGGCAATGGGTTGCTTTCGATGACAAATGCCCACATCGTCTTGCTCCTTTATCTGTAAGCTTATCGAACTGTGTTCTCTAGTCTCTGATTATGCTCTTTTGGGATTAAAAAAACGAAATCTTTAGATTCATAGCTATGGTAACTGAAATACTTGCACAATTATATGGTTAAGTTAGTTGAATTTATTAACGTGTCACGCATCGAATTATTACTATTGATTTTGAGTTAGAGATGTTAACATGGTATCAGATTCCATTAAATCAAAAGAGTAACCGATCCAAAATTAAAGTGAACTAAAAAGAGCTACTTTACATTCATTTCATGATTGGTAATGAGAAAGAGCTACCATCTTGAGAGTGCCTATTGGTTTTGAGCTGGGATTAGCTCAAACGAGCATTCAATCCAAAATATGAACCTTAACAGAAGTGAGTTTTTGTTTGGTTTTGCAGGAAGGAAGAATTGATGAAGATGGTAATTTGCAGTGTTCATACCATGGATGGTCTTTTGCTGGATGTGGATCTTGTGCTAAAATTCCACAGGCTGCACCAGAAGGGCCGGAAGCTCGTGCCATCCGGTCTCCGAGAGCATGTGCTACAAGGTTCCCCACACTGGTCTCCCAAGGTCTGCTGTTCGTTTGGCCTGATGAGAATGGTTGGGAAAGAGCAAATGCCACCAAGCCTCCCATGTAATCTATTATATTCATTGAAATCTTTGTTTTTGTTTTCAAATAGTTTATTTTAACATTTCTTTTTTGTAGAAAGTATGTGTTTTAATATTGTTGTTAACTCATACTAGGGTATCTAGTGTATATATTCAAGGGTTTATACTTTTTAGACCTGTATTTTGACTCATTACTTGTTTAGACTCTGTGTTTTAACAAATTATTTTTTGGATGCTGTGTTTTGTAAAATAGTTCAAATAGGCCCCTAAATTTGATTTTGATGAACAAAAAATTAAATATAACAATACAGTTTTTAGTCAGAATAACTGTATTTTTATTCTGAGTTGTTAGTTTGATAAATTATTTGTGATTTTAGTTCAAAAAACTTTGATCAAAATTAGATTTAGGGGTCTATTTGAATTATTTTAGAAGACACAGGGTCCAAAAAGTAATTTGTCGAAACACAGGGTCCAAACAGTTAATGAACCAAAACACTGGATCTAAAAAAGCATAAACCCAATATTTAAATATTTCTATGCTTTGATTATTGTCATGTTCTGAATATTTTAATGATCTTCTAATAAAATAATGCCTTTAAATGTTTAGGTTGCCTGATGACTTTAATAATCCTGAGTTTTCATCTGTGACCATTCAGCGTGATCTCTTCTATGGCTATGATACACTGATGGAAAATGTCTCTGATCCATCCCATATTGATTTTGCTCATCACACGGTACTTACTTGGTCATGTATAATATCTACTTGATCTCACTCATTCTCACCTGACTGAATAATTTGGAAGACTTCACTAAGTTAAATACTTATTGTAACCGTTGTCTAACTCTAGTCCTAACTTTGATTGTATTTGCTTCTTTGAAAAAACAGTTGATTTCCCATAAGGGTCTAAGTGCATAGCTCTTTTAGTTATCATTTAAGGCTAGTCCATAGCCATAGCCATAGCCATAGCCATAGCCATAGCCATAGGCTTCTTTGACACTTACATTAGTCGACATACCTTGTCGGTTGCTTCTCCACAGGTTACAGGAAGAAGAGACAGAGCTAAGCCATTGCCATTTAAGATGGAGGCTACTGGCCCTTGGGGCTTTGCTGGTGCAAATGATGGGAACCCACGGATCAGCGCCGAGTTTGTTGCTCCTTGCTATTACATAAACAAGTAACTTCATTCACTCTCTTAAATTTATAACAGCTCAAAATAAAAATGCAAACCCCTTGCTAAGGCAGTTAAACATTTCTGTAGCTACTAACATCTTTCCAGTAAACACTTCTACTTTGATAGCTTTGTTAGGGCTCATGAACTCTTAGTTTAGTTCCCTGCAAAAGCGTCGAGGATCACTTATTCAGATATCCATCGTTGCAATATTTTATGGGGTCTAATTGCAGGGAAAATTTTGAAATGACATTTGTTGCCATATTCAGTTGTAAATTATAGAGGAATTTGTATTTTTATTTTCTTGTTTTGCTGTTTTTGCTTCAGAAACTTAACCGCGCATGTCATTGCATTTCAGAGTAGAGATAGACACAAAGCTCCCCATAGTTGGAGATCAAAAATGGGTTATTTGGATTTGTTCATTCAATGTACCAATGGCACCAGGGAAGACTCGTTCTATCGTTTGTAGTGCTCGAAACTTCTTCCAGCTCACAATGCCAGGGCCTGCTTGGTGGCAGGTGAGGAAATATGATCTTTCTAGTGATAGATTCATTTAGTTTGAAAATTTTATGTGCTGACATTTGTTGTTTTTCTGTCAGGTAATTCCGAGATGGCATGAGCACTGGACTTCAAACAAAGTGTACGATGGAGACATGATTGTCCTTCAAGGACAAGAAAAGGTTTTTCTTTCGAAATCAAAGGACGGTTCTACAGATGTTAACAAGGAATACACTAAACTCACATTCACACCCACCCAGGCTGATCGTTTCGTCTTGGCGTTTCGAAATTGGCTGAGGCGCCATGGCAACAGCCAACCAGAATGGTTTGGCACAAGCAGCCAACAACCTTTGCCATCAACGGTCTTATCAAAACGCGAGGTGAGTAACCAACCAATTATCTAATTGGTTTTGTCTCCACAGACAACAGAATCATCTGATTGGTTTTTGTGTTTGTTATCTATTTCGGTTGGTTTCGACAGATGCTAGACAGATTCGAGCAGCACACCCTTAAGTGCTCATCATGTAAAGGAGCTTACACAGCATTCCAAACATGGCAAAAGCTGCTAATTGGCGCCACAGTTGCTTCCTGTGCTGCAGCTGGGATTCCTTCCGAGATTCAAGTTCGGATTCTCTTGGCGGGATTAGCAATCCTGAGTGCTGGTTTGGCTTATGCTCTGAATGAGCTCCAAAAGAATTTTGTGTTCATTGATTATGTACATGCTGACATTGATTAGAGAGGAATTTAAGAGTGAATAATCTGTATCAATGTCACTCATCAGTATTAGGAATTGATATAATCTGAAGATATAGGAGTTAAGATGTAAGAAAAGAAAGGAAATTTGAAGAAGACGCAAAATTTTTCTCCTTTTTCGGACTTTGAATGTGCCTAAAATCCATCCTTAGACAAAACAAGGGTTCATAATCACTTAATAATTAAAATTTGGAGTAAAAAATCTTGAATGGGCTTCAATTTCAAACCCTTCTGTTTCACATAAAAACAAAAAATCTTTATATGAAAAGAAAACAAAAAAAAACATAGTTGGCTAAAGGGGCAATTACTACAGTTGTCTGGCTTCTTTTAGTTTCAAATTTCAAGCATTTAATCATAAAAGAAAGATTCTCAGTCTAACACAGAATGGAATTCTATTGAATTTCAGGGCACAATTCTTTTCAAGTTGCAAATCCCTAATTTATATTTGCAAGTAGAAAGCTAACTCTAAATTATTTGAAATTAAAAATCAATTAAAGCACAATTACTTCCTAATACCAGTAACTATATTAAGAATGAATTTTATCACAACCAAAACAAAAAGACTTGCTTTGTCAATAACATCAAACTGCATAAAGAACTGAATAAAGAAAATTAAATTATTGAACAGAATGTGGACCAGTGAATTATAGACAATGAAAATTGGGATAAAGAACCATCTTTTCATTTCAAAAGCATTCGATTGGAAATAAATTAAATCCAGGAATTTCACTACAGTCACCACATACCCAAAATTAGGCAAGACTTCTCTAATACAATACCTAGAATAAAAAAAGAACAGAACTTTACAAACTAGAAACCCTAATTCCCTACTCGGCCATTCCCAAGAAAGTAAAGACTATAACCCAAGAACAGAGCCACTGATCTAAGAACTAGTAAACTTAGTGACAGCCTTGGTGCCCTCAGAGACGGCGTGCTTAGCGAGCTCACCGGGAAGAACAAGGCGAACGGCGGTCTGAATCTCCCGAGAGGTAATGGTGGGCTTCTTGTTGTAGCGAGCGAGTCTGGAGGCTTCCTGAGCAAGCTTCTCAAAGATGTCATTGATGAAGCTGTTCATAATGCCCATGGCCTTGCTGGAGATTCCGATATCGGGATGAACCTGCTTGAGAACCTTGAAGATGTAGATCTTGTAAGTCTCCACACTCTTTTTCGTTCTCTTCTTCTTCTTATCGGTCCCCGAAGCATCCTTCGGCAACTTCTTCTCAGCCCTCGGCTTCTTCTCCGCCGGAGCCTTCTCGGCCTTCTTATCCTCCGCCGGCTTCTTCTCCGCTGGCTTCTTCTCGGCCTTTGGCGCCATTGCTCTTAGCTACTGACTCCTTACGAGACTACTGAAATTTCTAGAGAGAGAAAGTGTAAGACAAAGCGAATGCGAATGAATGAGTGAGATTTTGGGTTTTAGGTTTGTGTATATATACAATGGGAGGAAAGAGATTTGATTGGCTTAAAGAGTGAGACGCGGATCGATGACGTGGAGTGGTCGATTATGGGAAACGAGTGAATGGACGGTGGAGATTGGATTTGTTGTGTAATGCTTGTTTGGATTTTGAAATTGATGAGAAATAGCTATTCATATACCGTCAATTTTGGATTCTATCTCTAAATTTCAAACATTTTTTTCTAAAGATTCTTTAATTATAGCTTTTCCAAAAATAAAATACAAGTATAAATAATTTAAATTTTTTCCAATAAATAATTTAAATTTTTTCCAAAAGAATACTTATTAATTTTTTCTATGTAGGGTGACATGCACGATTTATATCAAAGTTAATGTCCGAACGAGTCACTCTGACGTAATGAAGAGACCCTACAATTCTTCGAATGGATCTTCAAATGGCGTGGAAGCAGACTTTGAGTCCAGTAAATCAGTCATAGTGAGGATGTCTCTGATGTACTTTTGCTGGCAAAGATGAATCTGATTAGTGGAGTAGGTAACCTCAATGCCAAGGAAGTAGTGAAGCGTACCTAAATCACGAACAACAAAGGTTTGTTGTAGTAAGCTCATGAAGTGATCAATGTGCCTCTGAGATGAGCATGTGATGATAATGTCATCGGGATTTACATGCCCTAGTCTTGCATGCTAAATGGCAGCAGGCGTGTAATATTTTAAATTTTCTAATAAGACTTAGTGTCTTCATTAATGTGTCGGGAGGGCATAAACGAATAGTATGTGCATTTTATAATTATATGGATTATGTGAGTTATAATATGATATGACTATTGTAGCATGTTTAGGTGTATTAAGTATGCATGTGGGCTAGTTTCTTATTAGAAGAGTATTTTCGTAATTTTGACCCGTTGATGGTATATTTGTAAATATATGTGTTTTTTTATTTGGACCACATTATTAAATGGATATATTTGAGTTATTCGACACGAGACTATCCTAGTGAGAAAATTAGCGAAAAAGTCACAACAGATTTAAACAACCGGCTCAGGGTGAGCCAATGGGTATTTCGGTAATATAGCACATCACCAGGATTTGTCACGTAATGGGAAGTTATTTGGTGATTATTTGGGGAGATTAGAATTAATTGAGGAAAATGGTGTTAATCGTGATTTAGTGAAAATGATGGCAAATTACCATTTTTCCCTTGAGGGCATTAAAGAGCTAAGATTTGGGCAAGGGGTATTTTGGTTTTTTCCCTAGCCTTGGATTGAATTAGTCAATTAGAAGCCCCCAAAATCAGAAAAACACTTAAGCAGTTCTCCCACTTCTCTCTCTCTCTTGCTTCCCCCTTTCTCTCTTGGTTTTTGGTTAAGCTTTTGAATTTTGGGGAAGGAAGTTCTTGAATTGGAGGCTTAGAGCTGGAAATTGGATTAAGGTGCAGCTTTAGGTCGTAATTACTCAATTGAGGTAAGAATTTTACTCTATTTTTGGTGAATTTCTTGTTTGGTTTTAGTGTTCTTGAGTTTTGAACTCAAAGTTTGGATTTTAAGTTGTGGTTATTAGACTATGGTGTCCCACATGGAATATGTGTAAGAATATTGAACTATTAATAAGAACATGTGTAACTCCACTAATCACCAATTGGTTTTTAGATGGAGCCTCATGATTCTTGTCATGGTATCAAGAGCCAATTCCCTAGCGGGCATTCGATCCACACCGATCCAAAAGAGTGAGCCAAGCCGCACGAGATCCGCATAGTGCGAAAAGACACTTGAGATCCAAAAAAAATAAGCGAGCTGACAAAATGGGCCACTTGTGATCAGGTGATTCAAGATTGGTGAGCGAAAAATCGCCACCATCTTGAGGGGGGATATTAGACTATGGTGTCCCACATGGAATATGTGTAAGAATATTGAACTATTAATAAGAACATGTGTAACTCCACTAATCACCAATTGGTTTTTAGATGGAGCCTCATGATTCTTGTCAGTGGTGAGGTTTTAGCTTTGTTCTTGATGTTAATATGCTGCCTATAACGTGTTATTATGAGTTTAGAACTCAATTCTGGTGTGTTGGTTGAAGTTTGGGGACTGATTTTAGTGGTTTTGGTTCAGAGAAAATCGCTGGAAAACACTGGAATTTTGGGTTTGCGGGTTGCGCCGCGACACTATTCTTGGAGCGCCGCAGCCCGCATGAACTCAAAGGCCTTTGGGTGTGTCATGTGCCTTTATTGCATGGGGCTCTCTGACTTGTTACGTCGCGGCCCTTAGTAGGGGGCGTTGCGGCTCTAATTGGGGAAAATGGCCAAATGAAGTTTTGAGTTGTTGGGACTCAAACCTAAGGTCGGGAAGGATTTTACTACTCAGTTTAGTAGAATTCGAGGTCTTGTAGGCTAGGACTCGATCCAGAAGCCATTATTCGCTCGTTATTAATGGTTATTCATTATTATGGTTGTGCCTAGGGTTCACCGATTGGCTCAAGAGGAAAGGATCGTGCTCAGGGTCGTGATACGTGTCTCGTTAAGAACCTAACCTAAGAAAATTGCACCTTGTCTATGGTTAAGTATTGAGTTTGGTCATTGAACATGGTTATAACTATGATTGAGATGTTTTATTAATCATGTCTGGTTGTATTGTTCATATCTATGATAAATGATTTATGTTTGTCTATATTATTTGATTGAAAGACTTGACTTATGAGCCACGGCCAGCAGTGGAGGTGTTCGCAATTGAAGGATAGTATAAAAAACGTTAGAAGAAGATGAATAAGAAGAGAGGATCTGTAACGCCCTTGATAACCCAAAACTGTCACATTGTGTTCTTTAAATAGTGCTTAACTCGCTAAATAAGTCATTAGGTTATAAATGTGCATCTAGTTGTCATTAATAGGCCAGGTGAAAATCTCTGTCAAAAGGAATGGATATATTTATTTTTAAAACGTTAAACTGTACATGGGTCCATAAAAGTGTTTACAAAGTTATTTACAATCCAAAATGGTCATTACAGTATAAAAATTACAACCTACCGACCTAAGCAGCAAAATATAGGGTTAAACCCTAGTTCCCCTGAGAAACACCTTGGCCTCAGTGGTTAAGCGGTCGCATATGTACACATCGTCACCTAAGCTCTCCACTCAAGGGTGGGTGAGTTTTTCTTTCCCTTTACCTGCACCATATAGCACCCGTGAGCGAAGACTCAGCAAGAAAACTTATTATTGCATGTATACAATATCAATAAATCATCATGTACTCATTTTGGGGCTTGTAGCCCTAACCAGATTGGTGACTAATGAGTCATTCTCTGGGTAGGTGACTAATGAGTCACACTCTTCATGGGTGACTAATGAGTCACTCTTTTAATAGGTGACTAATGAGTCACTCTCTGGATAAGTGACTAATGAGTCATACTTTGGGGCTCTGCACACCCTAAGCCATGTGACGTTTCAGTCACCTGAGCCTTTTGGCCTTGGCTCTAGATAACTAGCCTTTAAACTAGACCAACGCTTTAGTTTTCTTCGACTTATAGGTCGATCAAGAATTTCATGCTCATATTGATTAGGTCTAATCATTTCGAGCTGCGTTAAACACATTAATGTCGATGTTGACTCATAAGCCAATACCATACGACCAGTGCCTTGTACAACTGCCGATCATGACTGATAAGTCAAGACTTCACGACTAGT
Organism: Humulus lupulus; assembly: GCF_963169125.1. NCBI lineage: Eukaryota > Viridiplantae > Streptophyta > Magnoliopsida > Rosales > Cannabaceae > Humulus > Humulus lupulus. The sequence goes on along the minus strand of NC_084794.1, from coordinate 2,438,433 downwards.
ACTAACACCAATGTCGTTTCTCACTAATAAGTTAGTGCTATTCACAAATAAGCAAAGCTGCTAGGCATTTACATTGCAATAAATGTCCATATATAGAGCACTCAACATGCCTCATCAATAACCATTCATGTCACATAATGGGTGCAGTTTTCGTACCTCTAGTTCGAGCGTGAAATAATAAAAGAATGACCATTGAGAACAATCGATCCAAAAATAAGTAATAAAAGGTTCATGTTCTAAAACCCCACTCTCGGGACCTCGAATCGTACTAAAACAATTAGTAGATTCGATCCCGAGCTCAGAGAAATAAAACCCCGAGCCTAAAACTCTTGAAAACTCATCCTGGCACAAAAAGGAGGGGCGGGCCGCGACTTTCCCCCTAGGGCCGCGACGCGCCCCTAGGATAGAGAGCCTCTGTCTAGAGTACCAGGGGCAGGCAGCGACTTAACCTAGTGGTCGCAGCGCACGTGCTAGACAGGGCCCAACGGAGGCTCTACAATGGGTCCAGGTCACGACTTTACCCTGCGAACCCAGCTCCCCTGCCTTTTTCTCAATTCAAAACTAGCCAAAACCTCATCAAACTAGTCCCAAAATCAAAACAAAGCATCAACAAAACATATCCATCAGTTTAACAACAAAACCTAAGGCTTAAATCACTCAAAACATCAACACGTACACAATTCCATGATCAAAATCCAAAGCTTAAACATAACCTTAAAACATAACAAAAACTTTAAAACTTCAGCTGGAAATCTTACCTCAAACACACAATCAAACCCCTTCAATGGTTGAACTAAGATCCTAAGCTCACAAACCTTAATCCCCTAGCTTGAATCCTCAAGTTCCTTCAAAAATCTCAACCTGAGAGAGAGAAAGAGATGATCGAGAGATAGAGAGAGAAGTCTGTTTTTGGCTGCCTACTTCCTTCTACAACTTACCAGCCTTAAGTTTATCCCATAGTCAAAAGACCAAAATGCCCCTAGGGCCATGTAATTCCTCTCAAGGCTAGCAAGGGTAAAACTGTCATAATCCATCTATCCCGTTAATCATAATTAATGTCCTCCAATTCTCGTTACTCTCAAATAATAATTAAATCATATCTCATTACCCGTTTATTCCCAGTAATGTACTAAGCATCAAATTACTTCTAGGCTCACCCCGAACCCGGTAATTAATCTTGTTATGACCAAACCGCTAACTTGCATCCTAGGACAGTCTCATGCCGAATAACTCAAACATATCCACATAATAATGTGGTCTCACCCATAAATCACCAACATGCACATAAATATACAATTTTGCCCTTAACGGATCAAAATTACGAAAATGCCCATGTAATAAGAAGTGAGCCCACATGCATGCAATTATCATCATATAATAATATAACTCACATAATCTTGCATATAATCACATCATTGCATATTAAATCAATTATGACCCTGCTGACCCCCTAATCCAGGATCGAGTAGAGGTCTCATTCCATTTAAATTGAAGAAAGTAATTGTGGTAAGTTGTTCCACTTATCCTACACTCTGAAAACAACAGAGCAGTAGCTAGATCAAAAGAACCTAAGAGTTACAAGAGGGTCAAGCATATAGAAATGAAATAATATATGATTAGAGAGATCGTGTATATAGGCGAAGTGACTATCATGAAGAAGGAGCTTGGTGCAAAATGACTACCAATAGCATGTGAAAGTAAGTAAATGTTAATATTTTTAATTTTGAAGTAAAATGACCAATCCACATTTATATTATTACATATTACTAAATATGTCATTTAACAAATTACTATTTTATTTTAAATATTTTAATATTATGATATATGTATATTAGTTTTGTTTAATTAGTTTTTATTTTAAAGTTATATTGAATTTTTTTCATTTTTTATGAGTTATTCAATGATATATCATACACAAAATACATTACTAAGTAAAACTTACAAAATTATTACTAAAAAATGTATATACTATGATAGCAAAATAATATACTACCATTAAAATGTATATATTATGATACAAAATTATATATTACCATTATGTATAATAAGATAGAAACTAAATATCATAAAAAAATTGATATACCATACCACAAAAAACATATCACTAGTTGGAAAATAATATAACAACTACCCATAAAAAACTTGAAAAATCAACATAACTTTATAATAAAAAATAATATACATATACTACTTTATTAAAATTATACGCACATAAAAAATAACAATTTAAGTAATCAACAATTTAAATTATCATTTCTCTACAATTTTTATAATAAGAACATTTAACATCTTGATGTCCTTATTTTGGATCATTTACTATAATTTATCTTATGAAAAATGCATAGGAAGAGAATGCGGCCGACTCGATATTAATATGCACATGAATAATTAGAGCTTGTTTAAATTTAATTTAGATGTATATTTTAGTAATTGGATTGATCAGTTAGACATTTTTAAAGAGATGTTGAAGATATCTTTGCACATTTGAGTAAATTTGGCTTAATTTGATATATTGAGTAGTGATTTTTATATTCTTTTGTTGGATTTATATGGTGGGATGTTTCGAGTTACATATATGTACATGTATGTCTCATACCCCAACATTGAATTATAATGAAGTTGCATACACCTAATTTATAATTGCAAATAAAAATATATTACTAAATTGTTTGAAATTAAAAACCAATTAATTATACAATCACATACTAATATGAGTTAATATAACATAAAGAATGAATTTTTACCACCCAAGAACTATATAATTAAAACAACCAGAACTAAAAGACTTGCTTTGTCAATAATTAACATCAAACTAAATAAAATACTGAAATATGATTCTAATTTTTTGAAAAACAATAAAGAAAATTAAATTACTGAACAGAATGTGCACCGGTGAATCTTAAACAATGAAATTGGGACAAAGAACCATCTTTTCATTTCAAAAGCATTCGATTGGTAATAATCAAATGCAGGAATTACAAAAAGGAACCCTAATATAATAAATACCTAAAAAAGAAAAAAGGAGATAACTTTACAAACTCGAAACACTAATTCCCTACTGGGTCATTCCCAAGAAATGAAGATTATAACCCAAGAACAGAGCAATTGGTCTAAGAGCTAGTAAACTTAGTGACAGCCTTGGTACCCTCAGAGACGGCGTGCTTAGCGAGCTCACCGGGAAGAACAAGGCGAACGGCGGTCTGAATCTCCCGAGAGGTAATGGTGGGCTTCTTGTTGTAGCGAGCCAGTCTGGAGGCTTCCTGAGCAAGCTTCTCGAAGATGTCATTGATGAAGCTGTTCATAATGCCCATGGCCTTGCTGGAGATTCCGATATCGGGATGAACTTGCTTGAGGACCTTGAAGATGTAGATCTTGTAAGTCTCCACACTCTTTTTCGTTCTCTTCTTCTTCTTATCAGTTGCCGAAGCATCCTTGGGTAATTTCTTCTCAGCCCGCGGCTTCTTCTCCGCCGGAGTCTTCTCGGCCTTCTTATCCTCCGCCGGTTTCTTCTCCGCTGGCTTCTTCTCGGCCTTTGGCGCCATTGCTCTTCGCTGCTGACTTCTTACGAGGCTACTGAAATTTCTAGAGAGAGAAAGTGTAAGATTAAGCGAAAGCTAATGAATGAGTGAGTGAGATTTTGGGTTTTGGGTTTGTGTATATATACAATGGGAGGAAAGAGATTTGATTGGCTTAAAGAGTGAGACGCGGATCGATGACGTGGAGTGGTCGATTATGGGGAACGCGGATCGGATCGGTGACGTGGAGTGGTCGATTATGGGGAACCAGCGATTGGACGGTGGAGATTGGATTATTACAGGATTGTTGTGTAATGCTTGTTTGGATTTTGAAATTGATCAAATATTTGAATTTGGCGGGGCTTTATCCGAAAACTACTATTTCATTATTTATTCATAAAACCCCAATTTTGGATTCTAACTCTAAATGTCAAATATTTTTTTCTAAAGAATCTTTAATTATTTATTTATTTTCCAAATGTATACTTATTTATTTTTTTTTTACTTATGACTATTACTCGTAATTTATCAATTCATTCTTTTAAATTTCTTATGGACTATGCTTTTTCATAAGAATTTTGCTAGGCTAGCTCTTATTTTAGGGTTTTTTTTTTTTACTATATATTTTTTCTGATCACTTGTTTGGACATTGTATTTTAATAAATTCATACTTGGACCCTATATTTTGTAAAATGGTTCAAATAGACTCTTAAACTCAACTTTGATGAAAAAAATATATATATATATATAACAACGCAATTTTTAAGCAGAATGATTTTATTTTTGTTCTGAATTGTTAGTTTGATGAATAATTTGTGATTTCAGTTGAAAAAAACTTTGACCAAAATTGGGATTAAGGTTCTATTTTAATCATTTAACAAAACACAGGGTCCAAATAAGTAATGGGATAAAACACAAGGTCCAAAAATGTATAAACCCCTCGTTTTATTAATTCTCACTACAGGAAATCTGACATTTACCTATCAATTTCTTACCTACCTATAAATATTGGTAGGTAAAGATACATTTTCCTACCCAATATTTAATGGTACGAACTATTGGTAGGTGTTATCCCCAAAATTTGAAAATGATGATGTGGAAATAGAAATGGCGAGTGGCATGGAGTAGTTGGGTGATCTGGCTTAGCAGCAGCCCAGTGCATCAGTGAAGAGTTTGGACTGCTTGAGAGGTGGCATGTCCAAGCCAAGTGCACCCGAGGAGAGTACCTGGGCTAGGGTGTGCCCGGTCGGACTTTGGTACGAGGAGCACTCCAAAGGTATGGTCGGACTTTGGTCCGAGGAGTACTCCAAGGGCATGGTCGGACCTTGGTCCGAGGAGAGCCCAAGGGCATGGTCGGACCTTGGTCCGAGGAGAGACCAAGGTGGAGTGGTCGGACCTTGGTCCGAGGAGAGCCCAAGGGTGGTGGTCGGATCTTGGTCCGAGGAGAGCCCAATGGTGTGGTCGGATCTTGGTCCAAGGAGAGTCCAAGGTGTGGTCGGACTTTGGTCCGAAGAGTAGTCCAAGATGTGGTCGGACTCTGGTCCGAAGAGAGGAGAGTGCCATGTTAGAGGAGAGATATGGCATGCTAGAGGAGAGTGCCATGTTAGACGAGAGACATGGCATGCTAGAGGAGAGTGCCATGTTAGACGAGAGATATGGCATGCTAGAGGAGAGTGCCATGTTAGGCGAGAGGAGTGGATGTCCTACCAGCATGCACATGTCCTACCACCATGCACATGTCCGACCAGCAAGTGCATGTCCTACCAGCAAGTGTATGTCCTACCAACACTTGCATGTGTCCAACATGCATGTGTCCGACCAGCACTTGCATGAGTGGTCAGTAGGAGATATGGGTCGACCAGATAGAGGAGGACTAAGTCAAGATTCCCAGAAACAGCTTCAACAAGAATCGGTCTTGGCACGCGCGGGAATCTCTCATTCTTCCCACAAATTTGGGGTTTTGTTACATTTTGAATGTTTTTTGTAATTTAAATGTAATAAATATAATAAAATATCCCGATTCTATGGGATATCAGATGTATGTTCCTAAACCTATAAATATATGGCTTATGAGATCAGAAAAGGGGCTCTCTCTTCTTTTTAGAGACTTTTGGGAAATTTTGGGTCTGAGTTTTCTAGAGAGAAAAAGTGCTGGTATCATAACGAATTCTTGTATTCTTGTAATGTGTACTGAAGAAACTCAGTTGGCTCAATTCATCTGATCTTGAGTACATATCTATAATCACAACTCTAAGTGGATTAGGCTATTACCAACATATTGGGGCTGAACCACTATAAAAATTGCGTGTGTTATTTACTTTCTGTTCAAAATTGTCTGTGTCGTTTTATTTCTCTTGAAGGTTTATCGTTTTTGATGTTTTCACGTCGTTGGCCAAAAACGCGGTCAACAGTAGGTAAATATTGATAAAATTAAAAATATTTTAGAATAATATTTCGTTACCAATAATATTGGTAGGTAAAGGGTTTTGCTTACGAATATATTGGAGGGAAGTGTGGATCACCCATTCATTGGGACGAGATGAGTGAGATGAAGTATTTGGGGCCAGATATGGTTCGGAAGACAAATGAAGCTATTGAGAAAATCCGAGCCAGAATGCTTGCTTCGCAAAGTAGACAGAAAAGCTACGTTGATCCCAAGCGTAGAGACGTGGAGTTCCAGGTTAGGGACCACGTGTTTCTGCGAGTTTCACCATTGCGAGAGGTGAGGAGATATGGAGTAAAGGGCAAGTTGAGCCCTCAGTTTGTTGAACCTTTCGAGATTCTGGAAATGATTGGACAGGTGGCTTACAAGTTGGCCTTGCCACCGTCGTTGTCGGGAGTTCATGATGTATTCCATGTCTCCATGTTGCGGAAGTATGTCTCAGATTTGACGCATGTACTGAAGTATGAGGACTTAGAACTGCAGACAAATTTGTCCTATGAGGAGCGACCGGTTCAGATTTTGGATCGGAAGGACAAAGTTCTACGGAATAAGACGATTCCATTAGTTAAAGTGTTGTGGATAAATACCAAGGTCGAGGAAGCGACCTGGGAGCTTGAGACGGCGATGCGGGATCAGTATCCCGAGCTATTCAGGTAAATTTCGATGACGAAATTCTCAGTAGGAGGGGATAGTTGTAACGACCCAAAATCACTAATATGACTTAAGGGCCTTGATTAGTGTGTCGGGAGGGCATAATTGATTTATGTGTGAATTTATTAACTTAATGCATGATTATATGATAAGCATGTTAGTGTGTTTATATGAATGTAAATGTGATTATATGCTATAATTGTGAGAACCACATTATTATGTGGGTAAATCCGCAGTATGCGACTTGAGGCGATCCTAGGGAGCTAGTTAGCGGGAAAATCACAACGGGGCTTAATACTTGACTTGGCGCAAGTCAATGGGTATCTCAGGTATTGGATGGTTATTTAGGTTATCGAGTTATGGAAATAAATAATTGTAGATATATTTGAGGTTAGGAAGCTTAGGTGGGAATACTGGGGAATTTTACCACTTTGCCCTCGGGGACATTTTCGGCACCCCGAGCCTCGGGATTAACTTAATTGCATAAGGATAGACTAAAGACTCTAGAAAATAGTAGAACACAAGTTAAACCGACCCTTCCCCTCTTTCTCCCTTTCTCTCCCAAAGAACACTACAGAAAACTTAAGGAAAACTCAGCTGGAATTCAGTGGATTGAGCTAAAGTCTTGGAGGATTAATCTAGTGTTCAGCTAAGGAGTTTAAACAGAATTAAGGTAAGATAAAAGCTTTATGCACGGTGATTAATTTTGTGTTTATGGCTGGGTTTTGAGGTGTTTATGGATTTTGACATTGAAGGACAGAATTGAAGCTTGGAATCTAGGAGTTAGCTCAGAAACCTTTTAGAGAGCTGGTTCATCAAAGAGGGTAAGCTCGAATTTGTGGTTTAAAGGCTATATTCTAGTGTTTCCTTGACTGGTTTTGTTGTTTTTAAGCTTTTTGATTTCAGAGATTAAAGTGGGATTTTGAGGAGTTTCTAGGCTGGGTTTTCGTTGGATTGTGTTGCTGGAATCATGTTAGAAGCTTTGTGATAATTGAGTTGTGGAATTGGGATAGTTTGGGAGGGTTTTGAGTGAGGTTTGAGAGTCAAAAATGGAGGTTTTTCTAGGTTCGAAGGGGTCGGGCCACGACATAGTTCTTGGTGAGTCGTGGCCCTCTGAAGTTAATGGATGTGGGAGATGGAGGGCGGGCCGCAGCATGGTCTATGTAGGGCCGCGGCCCATGTCTGGTTCTGAGCCTAGATGGGCTTTGTTTGGGGGCTATGCCACGACATGGGAGGCTTGAGCTGCGACCCTTAAGGGAATTTGGGATTTTGGCGTTTTAAACATGGGAATTTAACCTAGGGTGCTCGGGATCGAATCTACTACCGTGCTTGGTGGATTTCGATGTTCTGGAGACTAAAACCTTATTTAGAAGCCTTTTACAATTATTAATGGTATCCATTTGTCTTGGTTGTGACTAGGTTTAAGCTAGGGGCTCGAGAAATGGATTGTGCTCAAGAGGCATCTCGTGTAACCAGTATGTTTGGTAATTAAAGGTAAGAAAACTGCACCGGTTGTGAATTGATAATGGGACTAAGGGTTCCCTGCTTTGTATTCTTTATAGAGGATGGTATTATGCCATGTAAATAGTAAACGAGCGGCCTAAGAGTGCCGCAGTTTACATTAGCGCAAAGGGAGCGGCTCGGCCATTGGTAGCTGAGAATAGCTTATTATGCACTGAGCTCGGTTTAAGCTGGCCGGAGTCAGTGGGGTAAACAGAGGGTGCGGCCTAAGGTGTCGAGCCTGATTATCATTTGATTTAATTGTTATTATTGATTGGTAGATTTGTCATGCTGATTAGCTGAGTGTTAATTGGTTGAATCATTGGTTGTATCTACGTGCTATGTGATTAGTATGGAATGTTAAGTATATGGTCATGCTTAAATGGTTATTAAATTGTTATCATTGTTTGTTATATAATATGATGTGTTTTTGCTGGGCCTTGGCTCACGGGTGCTTTGTGGTGCAAGTAAAGGCAAGGGCAAACTTGATCAGCCCTGAGTCGGAGAGCTGTGAGAGCAGAATGTACATGATCAGCTGCTCAGCCACCACAGTTGAGAGGGGGACAAGAGCAGGAGAACCATAATCATCTTTTTTGCCCTTAGAGTGGCTAATGGTTGTTTTGAACTCTGGAAATTTTGTAAACTGACTTTTGAACGTTGTTCCTTTTTGAGATCCCATGTGTAAAATGTTTGGTTATATGAAATGTACCTTTTGAGACCAAAATATTTTAACCCTAGCACATTAATGGTTTCAGTGACACGTTTTTAACTAAATGACTTGATTAGCAAGTCATGCACCTTTATAAGTACACAGTGTAGCGGTATTGGCTATCCAGGGCGTTATAGTGGCTTTGACATTTTTGAATTAGGCTTGATGGTAGGGAGATGGATTGTGGCCTTGGAGGTAAAATTGTATGATTTATACTGATTAAATCCCCATTAATCTGAAGGTTTGATGATGAATCGTAGTTGTGAGGTACTTTGTTATGATTTGATTATGGTGTTCTCATACATTGTTTATGATTTTTCTGTTTGTGTATTTTAATTTTTTCTCTGTTGGTTTTATTCAGATTTAGTTTGGTACTTTGTATCCAAATGTTGTTAGTGGCTTGCTTTTCGGCTGCATTTAGATTTATATTTTTTTTATTAAATATATTTTTTCTGGTTTGGTTAATTATGTATACATGTATATAAATTTGTATGTATATGCAGAGATTTGTTTTGAGTAATGAATCTGTTTTAATATGTCTATATATGAAGGGATTTGTTTTGAGCAAGGATTTTTTTTTTAAATATATTTTGTTTGGTACTTTGTTTCTGGTTCTAATTACAACTTTCTTATAGGGTCTACTTCTTTGACAGCTTAGTTTGTCCTCAGTATTCTCGTTTTGTTGGTTCTTGTGTTGTGTTACTATTTCCAAAACTTTGCATTAATCTTTGTTTGTGTTACTGGTTCTGTTTTGAGCAAGCAATCTGTTTTAATATATATATGAAGAGATCTGTTTCGAGTAAGGATTTGGTTTAACATATGTTGTTTGGTACTTTGTTTCTAACATTTGCATTTAGCTTTAGTGTTGCTATTTAAGTGTAGGGCGAGGTTCTGTTTTGAGGAAGGAATCTATTTTAATGCCTATATATGAAGGCATCTGTTTTGAGCTAGGATATGTTTTAGTATATATTGTTTGATACTTTGTTTCTGATATTTGTATTAAGATTTAATGTTGCTCTTAGGTTGTAGGGTCTGGTTATGTGTCTATAATCTGATTTTTATAGTTTGTGGATTTTTTCCATTGTTACTTTGAATTTATTTTGCCTATTGTTGACGCCGTTTTTCGTCAACAGTGAAAGAAGAGCACAAAAAACAATAATCAGTTATGGCCAAAAAAATATGATCAAACAAGCAAGATTTTTTACGTGGTTCAGCAGTTAAAATTTGCTTAGTCCACGAGTCTTTCTTATTAAGACTTAAGAATATCTCTTAAAATCCTTCAAGGATGAATTCTCCAGAGTTTATTCTCAAGATTACAAAAATTATGTCCCTTACAATGGTGCATGATCTCTCTATTTATAGAGAAGATTCCAGAATACTATCCCACATAATTCGGGAAGTTATTCTGTATATGCAAATAAATTAAATGGCATTAAAAACCTGCAATCCGATATACAAGGAAACGTCCCCTGAAGATCAGGGGGCGTATAACTGAACAAATAATATCCCTTGATTATGGGGGATTTATAGTAATAAATGTAGACCGCGTCCCTTATTGGTAATTCACTAGGATACTCAAAGTTATTATCATATATCACCAAGGCCCCATTCACTCAGGTTTCTTATTGAGTTTCGAGCTATAACATCTTCCCGAGGCTATATGACTTCGAGCTCACACGCGCGTCAGGCTCGGTGTCCTGATCTGAGGCCATCTCAAGCACAGATGTACCTCGGGGTCTATCTTTCGAGCTTGTGAGGAATTCGAGGCTATTATCTTCAAAATCGTCTCTGCTTCGCAGGCTCGATGCTTAGATCTTGGACATATTCCAGACTATGAATTCATTCCTTATAAATCCAGCTTTCGAGGTCACAATTTTCATGGCTCGAAATCTGGGTGTAACATTTTGCCCCCTCAAAAGTATTTGTTCGAATCCTATGAGAAGGAAACTTTTGAACTACTTTCTTCGGGAACCGCACCATCACATATTTGAGAATGGGCACATGTCAGTTGGGTATTGCCCACTCAGGGTACTCGAGTACCTTGGAAATATGCCCACGATCGTTCGTCTGCCACCTTTCTGGTACCATCATATCATTAATCCCTATCCGTTGGATTTTGCAAGGGTTTTATTCACTGGCTCAGATTAACCCCCTTTTTCCATCTATATATACAAGACCCCACTCATCGTCTTCCTTTTATTTTTCGCTCATCAGAAGAAAGAAGAGAACAAAACCAGAGACTATCCCTGAGAAGTTCTTGCTTGTGCATGTTTTCTCAACCGAAGAAACAGAGGACCGCCAGTTTGTTCGAGACCGTGTGCACATGCCTGCAGCCTCTCCTTCAATCGACAATTTCTCTGCAATCGCCATATCCTTGTGTAAGTGTCCGATTGTCTTTTTATTTTCCTTTATGCCAGTTTCTGTCCATATTGTTCTTGTTATTTCTGTGAATGTACTAGTTTATTTTCTTGGTTTGTCACGCTAGGAGATTTTTGACCAATGGGCTTTCATGTTTAAGTCTCCATGCTAGGCTCAATTTACTGGTTCTAAATTCAGTTTTTGTGTAGAATAAGGTCTCTCTTTTTTTGGGTTTCAAAATTTAAATGACATATCTTGCACACCAAGATACCAAGTATAAAACCTTGGTTTTAAAGAACGCACGATACCCAAGATTACCTTTTCTGGATAATCGCCACTCTTTTTCCCCTGATTTTCGGGATTTTCAAAAAAATTTGTCCACTCTCCTCCTTTTTCTCGTGGAATACACGTTCTGACTCTCAATCGGAGTCTTAGTTTCGAGCTCGTTGCATTCTTAAGCATTCTCCGAGCTTATCCTGTCAAGCTCATAATTCTTGAACTCTTGCATGCATGGCCCTCACCATTTGTTCTTTCTCGCTAGATGTCACAGAATCTGGAAAGACGGTGGGGGTCGTTGCTGGCAATCCCTTACTCGCCCAAAACCCCGAGCCCGGAGTCCCTGTTTGCTCGAAATCAACGTCGAATTCGCGAGTACGATCTCGCGCGCGAACAAGAGGAGATTCGAGCTCATTATCGCCGCCAAATTGACGAGTTCATAGAAAGGAAGAGGAGAACCCTTTGGGGGGCTCTTTATCCAGAACCTGATTCTGGTCCTAGGCCGATTCCTCTCGACCCTTAATTAAAGGTGACCGTTGCGTATAGCCCGGGAGAGCTCCAATTCTCGCTCATGGAGGAGCCATCTACCTCGCAACCGAGGAGGGAGTTCTTCGAAGCCAAGCACTACTGGAGCTCGATTACCTCACTAGGCCAGATAACTGATATCCTGGCTTTCCATGGCCTTAGGCTGTCAAGCACCCTAAGGTGTCGAGCTCCTACCCCCAGTGAGAGAAGCTGCCGTACCCCGAGAGATGGAAATCCCAAGCTGAGGTATGCGACCTGGAGCCAAGAGCATATGAAGGCAGGAGCGTTACTGCCTTTGAAGTCGTTTTTCAAGGACTTCACAAATTTTGTTGGGCTGGCTCCATTCCAGCTCAACACCAATTCTTACAAGGTTCTGTCTGTCCTGAGGTCACTATACCACGAGCTGAAGTGGGAAGGACCTTCACCACAGGAGATTCTATACCTCTTCTGTCTGAAAAGCAACCCCTCCCGAGCTCGGGGAGGAGATGGCTTTTACTATCTTTCGAGCTACCCCAAAGAGAAAAAGGTGTTTGAGGATCTTCCTAATCATCCACCAGATTTTAAGAAAGCCTTCTTCTGGACAGATGGCTTGTCCCCGTCTCGATGCTACTCATTCAGACGGATTCGTAAGTATTACAACCTTCTTTATCTCTGTGCTCGGGATTTTATTTGTAAACTCGTACTTAGTTGAAACGTGTCTTATTTTCCAGCCAATTTTCACCGCCCTACACCCGATGATGCCATGAAGGAGCATAGAGAGACTCTGCTCCAACTCCCTTACGGCCGGAGGTCTCTCTCGTACCTCTTACATGAGAGTAAGCTCCGAGCTTGCGGGCTTTTGGGAGATGGCCAGTCCACCTTGGACTAGTCCAATAACAAGTATGATCATTGGGAGCAGGTGCCTTTGCCCACAGGCATCCTCCCTCCGAGGAGAGAGGTGAGGCCTCCACCTCCAGCTCGCCGAAGGAGTCCGCCATCGGGGAATGAGGCTAACGATGAAGCCTCGAGCTCAGACTCGGATGAAGAAGGTAAAGTCATCCTTAGCTCGAGAATGTGGTCCCCCACCTTATTAAAACATAAACCCGATAGGTTAGTTTTGTGCCCAGATGATAGGGACCACTTCTATATATGGACTTGGGTAGACGACCGAGTTCATAGGTTTGATAGTTGGCTCGGGAAGTATGACACCATGTATAGTCTGAACGAGGTGTGGGACGGGATAGCCGTCCAATATGACACCATGTATATGGACTTGGGTAGACGACCGAGTTCATAGGTTCGATAGTTGGTTCGGGAAGTATGACACCATGTATAGTCTGAACGAGGTGTGAGACGGGATAGCCGTCCAATATGGGACCAATGATTATAGGGACCTTTCGAGGTTGACGTCCACCTATAGGGAAGGTACTCCCCCCGCCTCTTCTGAAGATGGGGGTATTTCATGGTCCCCAAGCTCGAGCTCGGGGGAGAGCTCCAGTTATGTTCCTTCTATCATTGCTTCATATATCTATGCGATACTGAATCACTTTATATACTATTCCCTCTTTTTGTTATGATTCACCTTGTGTCGTGACTTGTGCAGACAAGATGGATTCCGACCTTGACAACATCATCGAAAGTGGTGGTGACAAGAGGAGCAAGCGTCCCAGGGCGGGGTCGCGAAAGGTGGATCGGCCCACCAAAGTCCCCAGGAGGTCCGAGAAAACTCCTCCTCCTGCTCCGCCTGTTACGAGCTCCGTCGCGGCGATGACTTCACAGATTGGTGCTCCCCCAGTGGCACCGACCTCGCAGGTCGGTGCCTCTGCAGTGGCGCTAACCTCGCAGGTTGGTGCCTCCACTATGGCCGAGCCCCAACTTCCTATAGCGGTTCAGCCATCCCTTGGTCCACCTCCTAGAAAGCCTTCTGCTTCTCGAGCTCAAAAGCTGTCAGTTTCTACTCACGTCGAGGAGTATGTAATTGACAACGCGGCTAGAACCCACGGGTCCATGCTGTGTTCAGATGTTATGTCCCGAATCGGCCAGAGCTTCAGCAGTCTCGAAGCTCCTCAATGGCAAGTTTTGAACAATGCCCAAGACTGCACTGCCCTCTATGAGAAGAGCATTGAGCTCGCTGCCGCGATGAGTTTTCTTCTACTTTTTGGTTATATTTATACAGTCCTGACGTTAATGACGATTTCTTCTTTTGTCAGTCTCTTGCCTTTACTGCCCAGCTCAACTATAAGTTGAACAATGAGATCCATTCGAGCAAGTCTTATGCTCAGGAGGCGAAGGATCTCCACCTCAAAGCAAGTGATGACCTGAAGGCAGCAAATGCAAAGCTTGAGGCAGGAGCTAAGGAGCTTGAGGCCAAGGCATCCAAGCTTGAGAAGCTGAATGCTAGGCTCACGGAGCTTGAGAAGGAGAATTCCAAGCTCGCAGAACTTGAGAAGGAGAACGCTCGGCTCCAATTTGCTTTTGTTCTTTCTTCTGATGAGCGAAAAATAAAAGGAAGACGATGAATGGGATCTTATATATGGAAGGCAAAATGGGGTTAATCTGAGCCATTGAACAAAACCCTTGCAAAATCCAAAGGATAGGGATTAATGATATGATGGTACCAGAAAGGTGGCAGACGAACGATCGTGGGCAGATTTCCAAGGTACTCGAGTACCCTGAATGAGCAATACCCAACTGACGCGTGTCCATTTTCAAGTATGTGACGGTGCAGTTCCCGAAGAAAGTAGTTCAAAAGTTTCCTTCTCATAGAATTCGAACAAATACTTTTGAGGGGGCAAGATGTTACACCCAGATTTCGAGCCATGAGAATTGTCACCTCGAAAGCTGGATTCATAATGAACGAACTTGTAAAGTCTGGAATATGTCTGAGATCTAAGCATCGAGCCTGCGAAGCAGAGACGACTTCGAAGATGATATCCTCGAAATCCTCACAAGCTCGAAAGATAGACCCGAAGTGCATCTGTTCTCGGGATGGCCTCGGATCAGGGTTCCGAGCCTGACGTGCGTATGAGCTCGAAGTCGTGTAGCCTCGGGAAGATGCTATAGCTCGAAACTCAATGGGAAACCTGAGTGAATGGGGCCTTGGTGATATAGGATAATAACTTGAATATCCTAATGAGTCATCAATAAGAGACGCGGTCTACATTTATTACTGTAAATCCCCTACAATCAAAGGATTTTATTTGTTCAGTTATACGCCCCCTGATCTTCAGGGGACGTTTCCTTGTATATCGAATTGCAGGCATTTAATGCCATTTAATTTATTTGCATATACGGAATAACTTCCCGAAATATGTGGGATAGTATTCTGAAATCTTCTCTATAAATAGAGAGGTCATGCACCATTGTAAAGGACGAAATTTTTGTAATCTTGAGAATAAACTCTAGAGAATTCATCCTTGAAGGATTTTCAGAGATATTCTTAAGTCTTAATAAGAAAGACTCGTGGACTAGGCAGATTTTAACTGCTAAACCACGTAAAAAATCTTGCTTGTTTGATCATATTTTTTTGGCCATAACTGATTATTGTTTTTCGTGCTCTTCTTTCACTGTTGACGAAAAACGGAGTCAACACCTATGATGTTCAAGAATAAGTGTACTCATTCTATGTTGGTGATTATGAAACTTGGTGTGCTCATATATTTGTTTTAAATATATGCTGGTATGTCATGTGTCATAAATGTCCATAATAATAAGTCATGTTTTCTGAAATCCTTGTAATGATTAAATTGGGAAAATTATTGTGTTGAAATTAATTATATAATCTTCCCATTGTCGCCAACCTGAACCCCACCTCCAGCCATCGTCGGTGTCCACCTCCCAAAGTCATCATCGACATTCACAAGTTCAGTTAGAGAAAAAGAAGCCTCTCGTGCAATAATCCCAAAGTGAAAAATAAGAAGAATATCAATAAAATGACATTATTGATTTTGTAATGACTTGTAATAGACTTGCTGATATTTTTTATGAAATGTAATTAGTTTAATACTCATCGTTAAGCAATGAATATTTTATAATATATGTTTGTTTATTTTATTATTAATGTTAAATAATTATTTGAGAAACAATGTTAAATATTTTTAAAATTAATTACTTTCATTTATTATTTATATTAATTTAATTTAAATATATAATTAAAACTACCTATCTAATAATCTTTACTTACCAATAAATAAGTGTATGTAAAAATAGATATACCACAACATGCCACGTGGTCCAATCATTTAGTGCCACATAACCGATAAAAAGGGGATAAGTAACACAATCATTCGAATTTCTTGTAGTACGTGGACAAATTATTGTTTGACATGTGGAGCAACCACAAGATTCCAAGTGGCGGTATTGACGTATGCCACGTGTATGCTACTATGGAAACCATGTCAACAGACACGTAGGATGACACGTCATCAAACACGTCATCTGATAATTCATCAATTGATTTATAACTTAGTGGGGTCCACTGATTCTTTTACCTACCAGTATTAATAAGTGTAGGTAAAGACTCTTTCCCCACTAACATTTACCTACCAATCTCTACCAATTCAATATTGGTAGGTAAACCATATTACCCACCATTAGGCTAGTTTTACCTACACTTACAATTGGTAGGTAAAGACCCCATTTTTTTGTAGTGTCTTGGCTAATAAATTGGTGTGTATCTATATTTTATAAGCATTAAATCGTAGTTAAAATGTTAGCTCATAAATATTGACTCAGGATTTGTTTATTGCTTATGGTCGTTTTGTGTCATTTTCTGACTAAGTGTTGTTTTGTTATAATATATTTGGTTTTGTGTCATTTGTTTATTGCATATGTTGGTTTTGTGTCATTTTCTGACTAAGCGCCTAATAACAACCCTGAAGACTCGGTCAAACCTCCAAAAGAATAGGGAAGCAACCACCTGCAAGAATATATGGATATTTTTCCATCAGTTACGCTCGGGCACAACCCTTGGGCGACAAGATCAATATATATGCAAACCCTCCACCACAGTGGATGGGGTTCAGAAAAATAACCTGCCAACCAGCACCAGGAAATATCGAGCAGCTTGGCTTGGTACTCAATAACGATTCAGTCATATTGTATTGTCTTTTACACATAGAAATCCACTTGTATCTATTGTGATCTTGTGTAAACCTTCAAGATTAATACAAATCTAAGAGGACGTAGATTATTACCGATCTTTGGGGTCGAACCTCTATAAATCCTGGTGTTCTCTATTATTTATTGCTCATTATTACTAAATCATGATTAAAATTAAAGTTGAAATTTCGGCTTTGTGCAACGTGTACCAAGTCAATATGCGACGAACAAAAAAAGTTAACACTTAACCTCAAACTTCATATTTTTTCTAAGATTTTCCATTATAAATACCAAATTAATTATTAAACTGAAAGAAAAAAATCCAAAGCACGTTAAACTAATTAAAATCCTAAACAAAAACATTGAAAAATAATTGTTTTTAATAGAGTTAACAACAATTGTTATCAATCAAATCCGGATTTGAAACACTGGATTGCGGTAAAGTATATTCTCAAGTATCTTCGGATAATGAGTGATCTTATGCTTGTTCATTCAAAAGGTAATTAAGTCCAACTAGATATATTGATTATGATATTTCCAATCAAATAAAAACAGTTGAAAGTCGACGTATGTTTCAATATTTACTCTTGGTGGTGAAGTTGTAATCTGGAAAAATAATAAACAATACAATATTGCAGATTCAACCATAGAAATTGAGTATATATTTATTTGTGAAACAGCTAAAAAAGTTGTATGACTCAAGTTTTATACTAATCCTATACTTTGACAACAATATAGTTGTAACTAGCTGAAAAGAACTTAGGAGTTACAAGAGGCGCAAGCATATAGAAATGAAATACTATATGATTAGTTAGATCGTGACAATTTACTAAGACACTTCGTGCTAAGTCGTTTGAGGGTCACGTGTAATATTATGTACATGCTGACATTGATTAGAGAGGAACTAAAGAGTGAAAAATCTATATACTCTTTAGAAATCAGTCTCGAACTCATCAGTGTGTCACGAATTGATACAATGTTAAGATGTAAGAAAAGAAAGGAATTTTAAAGAAGAGGTGTGCATGCAAAATTATACTTGTCATAGTTCCTTTTTCTGAGTTTGAATGTGCCTAAAATCCATCCACAGAAATCAAACAAGGGTTCATAACACCAAGTTCTCAAGACTTTTGAAACTAAAATAATACAATTATATTCCTGTATGACAATGCATCTACTTTAAATTACTCCAGATGCGATGAGGCTAATAGATTGCCTTGCGCACAAAATCTAGTTGAACTTTTTCTTTTATATTCGGTATGGCAATGCATCTACAACACGTGTTTTGAGCGTTCGATGCAAAATCAATAGTGTTTCGAAAATTTTGTGATTCAATCATGAAAACTTGATTTTCGGCCAAAATGATGATTTTTCGATGCAATTTCGATGCTCTGCAGTGAAATTTGACGAAAACTTTGTTGGTTCATATTTTTTCACTCAAATGTTCATTTGAGATGATTTTTTTTTTTGAATTTTAGTATTTTTTTCGAGATCTACAAGATTAGAATGAGAGAGAAAGTGATGCAATGAGATACACTAGAGAGAGAGAGTTCGACCTGAGAGAAAAAATTGTTGTTTGAATGTTAAGGGTATTTTTGTCCAAAAAATTGAAATTGTCATATATTTGGTAGAGGTGTTCGTGGTACGAGTGGTATAGTTTTTCTCTAATTTTTTAGACCGCACTGCATATGTAGTTTGAGCAATTTTCCAAACCGCAACTCGTACATCATAGACCTCAAACTGCATAAACCGCACCGCGCAGTGTGGGCGGTTTATACCTATAGCCAAATAATTTAACAATTAAACATTATAATTAATAATTATTCATAATAAATCTCACAATCATAGATTGTTTAACAAAATAATTAAATGTACAACAAACTAATAAACTTTTAGCAAAACAATAAAAATATAACAAACCAATAACACCGAAAAAATATAATATAGAAGTAAAGATTTTATTTAATGAAGAATATATTTAGATTTAAGTAAAATATGTGTTAACATCTTATAAAACATTATATATATATTTTTAGATATTGTGTATATTTTACTATATAAATATTTATGCATTAACTTTAAATGTGCTAAAAAAGAAAAAAAATATAAAAAAGTTACTATATATAATGTCGACATACGGTGTAATTTGAACCGCATTTATAATATTTAAAACTGCAAACCACACCACACAATTTGGCAAAAATACAAACCGCAACGCGAATGATTTTAAACTGTAAATTACAGTGCAGTATGGGTGGTTTTATGAACATACATAATATATTTATAATAATAACTTAAGTTGTCGTATTAAAAAATTTCACTAATTTATTAGGAAAATAACATAAAATTTCCCTATGTAAATGTGATCAAAATATCTGATTAAATTCTAATTTCTATAAGAATTTCGAAACTATATATATAGAAACCGTAAAAATGAATTAAATAAAACATAAATTATATATTTGAAAAATGAACTTTTATAAAAACGAAATAGGAAAAAAAATACGTAAAAATGAAAAAAAATATAACAAGTTCTCAAATCTATCGCATTCTCCAGTACTTCTTTTTCACTTAAAATTTAAAATTTGAAGTGAAGAATCTTAAATGGGTATCAATTTCAAACCCTTCTGTTATTTCACATAAAACCAAAAACACTAATATGAAACGAAAAACAGCATTTAATCATTCTAGTGAATTTCAGTAATATAACATCAAAACTAAATAAAGAACTAAAATACGTTTCTGATACTTTGAAACACAATGAAGAAATTTAAAATATTCAACAGAATGTGGATCAGTGAATCATAAACAACGAAATTGGGATAAAGAACCATCTTTTCATTTCAAAAGCATTCGATTGTTACTAAATTAAATTCAGGAATTACAAAACTTAGATAAGACTTCTGTAATGTAATACCTAAAAATGAAAAAAGAAGATAACTTTACAAACTCGGAACACTAACTCCCTACTGGGTCATTGCCAAGAAATGAAGATTATAACCCAAGAACAGAGACATTGGTCTAAGAGCTAGTAAACTTAGTGACAGCCTTGGTGCCCTCAGAGACGGCGTGCTTAGCGAGCTCACCGGGAAGAACAAGGCGAACGGCGGTCTGAATCTCCCGAGAGGTAATGGTTGGCTTCTTGTTGTAGCGAGCGAGTCTGGAGGCTTCCTGAGCAAGCTTCTCAAAGATGTCATTGATGAAGCTGTTCATAATGCCCATGGCCTTGCTGGAGATTCCGATGTCGGGATGAACTTGCTTGAGGACCTTGAAGATGTAGATCTTGTAAGTCTCCACACTCTTTTTCGATCTCTTCTTCTTCTTATCAGTTGCCGAAGCATCCTTCGGCAATTTCTTCTCAGCCCGCGGCTTCTTCTCCGCCGGAGCCTTCTCGGCCTTCTTATCCTCCGCCGGCTTCTTCTCCGCTGGCTTCTTCTCGGCCTTTGGCGCCATTGTTCTTCGCTACTGACTTCTTACGAGACTACTGAAATTTCTAGAGAGAGAGTGTATGATAAGACGAAAGCGAATGAATGAGTGAGTTTTTGGTTTTGGGTTTGTGTATATATACAATGGGGAGGAAAGAGATTTGATTGGCTTAAAGAGCGAGACGCGGATCGATGACGTGGAGTGGTCGATTATGGGGAACGAGTGAATGGACGGTGGAGATTGGATTTGTTGTGTAATGCTTGTTTGGATTTTGAAATTGGCCAAATTTTTTAATTTGGCGTCGCTTCATCCGAAAACTACTATTTCATTATTTATTCGTAAAACCTCTAAATTTCAAATATTTTTCTCTAACGAATCTTTAATTAAAGCTTTACCAACAAAAAAATACAAGTAATAATAATATTTTTTTTTTACAAATGTATACTTATTTATTTGTTTTTTACTTATGACTATAATTTATCAATTCATTCTTTTAAATTTCTTATGTACTATGCTTTTTCATAAGAATTTTGCTAGGATAGCTCTTATTTTATTAATTGTTGGCTAATAAATTGGTGTGTATCCATATTTTATATTACCATGTATGGTGTTGTACCAACATCAAAATTAAGGGCAGCTTCACCAAATACGGTAGAGTACTATAACAACGACAAAAACAAAAGGCAGTGCTATTTTTTTATTTTTATATTAGTATTTAATAAAAAAAATATATGTATATTATTTTATATAAAATAATAAATAATATACTTTTTGGTGTAATTTGTTGTGTTGTGATTAGAATGGAAAAAAAATATGGTAAGATTCTTTAGGGTCTGATTAGTTCGCGATTACTTCTGTCACAATCTGAATTGGCTATTCCTTACCGGAATACTTAACCTCAACCATCATATTCTTATAACTTAACTCATAAGTTCCTTTAACCCATGTCCACTGCATGGAAGTATATAACCCACTTTACATAACTGACAGTGCCAAAGAAAAGGCTGATCCAAAATCAACCTGATTAATCCTACCCAGGATTCAAATTGTTAAATTACTCTAGGGCTTAACTAGCTCTTAACTCCTTACCCATTTCCATGGTGATACTCTAAAGAAGACATATTCTTTTACCTGGAGTTCCACATTCCTGCTTTTCAATTCAATAAAACTTTTTCATTTATTCTGATAAATGAGCAACCAACCTTCAATCTCCAGCAATCTCAGTAGTCCCCTGAACCACCTCAGGATCCAAATATATATATATATATATATTAACTCATTCATCTTATAAGATGTTCCTCCAATAATAATTGGATAACCCTCTCTCTCTGATTTACTATCAGTCTGAGAGTAATAAACTGTACTGAGTTCCATCTACATACTCATCGCCTTCTTAACCCTTCCAATACCTGGAAGTCGTACTAGAGTCTTCATCTGATAAGATAGACCTTAAATTTCATGAAGGCGCTTTATCCTTCTCGCAAAATATTTGAATACCGATCAGCTGTACCATATACTTATCCTTGCTGATAAAATAAACTCACTTGGCCTACCAGTCCACAATGACTTAATGCCAACTTACGTTGATCTATCAACTTGGGAATCCCACCGTGAAACTCATCACGGTGCTTTCTTTTTCACATTATGAAATACTCAAAGGCTGTAATGGCCTTGCTAATTCCTGATACTCTGTCTTGACCTGCTAACATGTGAAGAACTTTACCATGCATCCCATTACATCCCTCTTCATCTCAGGCCATTACTAAAAAGCTTTCATATCTTGTTACCTTTCCACGATGCCTGAATGAAGCGAATAAAAGAATAGCATGAGATTCATCTAGAATCTCCCAATTAATCTCGATATCCATCGGATTTCAAGTCCGATCTCTATACCATCATAAATTCGTATTTGTCACTGTACAACTCTCAGCTAATCCAGTTTAAGTTTTCCATTCGTTTTTTTTTTCCTATATGTGGCTCACTTAACCATCTTTCCTTTTTATCTTTCTTGAGATAATAATCTTAAACAATATACTGGCCACCTGGCCCACCAGAAACTTTATTCCAGTTCTGGTCAGATCCTTTAATCAACATGTTGCATAGGCAATCACTTTTCTCTATTACTGGGATGTTATAACAACCACTAGCTGATCCTAGTCCATAAAAGACCCAGAACACCTTCCCAAGGCACCCGAAACATCTTTACCACCCATGGACACTCCTGTCCCTAAGGCACTCTTCAACCTTGGCAACTCTCCATAGAGAAAATACCACAATATCATCGTCCAAGACGATCACAAATCCCATTCAAATAAACCTTTGAATGCACTATTCATCTTATTCATAAACACTTAGCATTTAACCAATTCTCAAGACATATTCAGCACTCGCAGTGCTCTAATTTGATACCAACACAATCCTTTATATAATTTCCTCTCTCTGATCTCTAACTGGTCCTAACCAGATCCAAGATCCACCTTATAGAATTTCATCTTACTCAACAACTAAACCTTTAATTCTTATAACTCCGCTGAGCCACTCAAAACAGTGTTTACAGCTGATTCTATTTCTGGCACTAATCCAATCACCACCCTAGTTTCCTTACATATAAAGGAAACCCTGATAAACCACCTGGTAACACATTCAGAACCCACAGACTAATCTAGTCTGTCCTGATCTCACTGGCACGATTCAAGTGATATCCATCACGCTAGCTAAGAGTTCCATGCATCTCCTTGCAACAAAACTCTAGCTCTCACTACAGGTATCATAAGCATATAAAACCATGTACCAAACCGACTAACACAAGGCTTTCTGCTCCCAAGCCCTAGAGTTACTATACTTTCCTTGCCATTCAAGATTGCTCTTTAATTACATAACCAATCCATACCCTGGATCAAACCAAAGCCTGTCATAACCAACTTTATCAAGATCACTGATGAGTCATTTCCATAACCCAACTCATCTCTTAAGTTGCCAATACAATATTGCCTTCCATCACAACATAACCATGTGATCTATATAGACCATCTTTATACCCTTCTCTATATATACTAACAAAAGAAATAGCATGGCACCAAAGCCAGACAACATAACTCAAAACTCAGAACTAGAAAACTAACCTATCACCCCCGAGGAACTAGTCTCGGTCTCGGTCTCAGACTCTAATTTCCCTGGAATAAACACTCGAGTTGAAATCGAGTTGTCTATCCTCCTTTGCTCAAGCTCTCTTAGCCTTGGGAAATTCTTCTTACGATATCCAAACATCCTACATGAGAAGCATGCCCTTGCTCGACATACACCAAGATGATGCCTCTTGCACCGCGTGCATATTGGACGAGTCTTCCAGCTTTCATTCTTACTTGTTCCTGTTGGGTTTTATGCCCTTATAAAACCATGTCGGACATGTAGCACGATTTCATATTATCAATAAAAGTAGTAGAAATCATTTAGTTTCACAACTGCGTTGCTTGCTTGTTTTATTACATGATTATTGAAATAATACAGACATTTATAAAATCTCGAACATATGGATAGTTACAATTATAGTGACTAGGTCACAGTGGATTATAGTTGCAATTATATGTTCAAAAGAACGAGTCCTAAGATTAGATCAGTTGTAATGACCCACTACTCTAGACTATTTGGACCATTAACGAAACTATACATAAAATCCTTAAAAGAACTTACATTTGCGAAAATACCATAATTTATTGAATAACTTGCAAAATAAGAGTTATTTACAAAGTAAATACCAAAACGGATATGGGATCCCATTGTCTTTAAAACAAAAACATAATTTAAAATAATAAAACATTACATAATTAGTGCGGAAAATACATATAAAAAGACATATAACTGAAACTACATCCTCGAATCGATTAACGGTCGGCCCCTTGACTCCATTCATCATCGATACACATCCTCCAAGCGCCACGAATCTTACCGCCTCTAAGCTTATTTTCCTGCACATAAACAGAAAGGAGTGAGCTTAATGCCCAGTAAGGAAAATCTAACACAAAGTCACATACATAATTTCATAAGAAAACATAAAGACTTAACATAATACATATAACATACACTTATTATAATGGCCATTATTACTTGGGGTCCCATAGACTAAACAAGCATATGCCCATGGGATTAGTGGGGTCCTACTAGCTAAGTAGGTCATATGCCCATAACCCATTTGGGGTCTTGTTAGTCATATGGGTCATATGCCCAAGCCTACAAACATACACATATATCATAACACTTTTAATAACATAAAACATATAGATAACATAATCACATAACATGTTGATTCTAGCCTATTTCCTTACCAAAGTTACCGAGATTATGGACTGAGTTGGGATTGTTGGAACACTCCTAAAACCATAAGAAAGAGTAAGTCTAAAGAAAGGAGATGAAATGAAAGAGATGGAAAGACTAAACCATAGAAAACATACTTACCGACTTATATGCTTAAAAGCTTGGATTCCCTAACCAAAATAAGAATAAGGTTAGGGGACTGAGTAGAAGGTTTTGAGAAAGGAAATAACATAAAAATACAGAAAAGAACTAGAGTTTTGGGTTTACCTCAAAGATTGCAAGATCAATCTAACCTCCACCGAAATACTATAGAACTCACTTCCCAAAGTGTTTGATAAGCTTATGATGTTTAAGCTTATAGTTTTTCCCCAAACCAAGTGTTTACACTCTCACACTCACTTAACACTAGCAGCTTCTGAACTTAGAGCAAATGGTGAATAATGGCTGGGTACTAGGTCCTATTTATAGAGTTTGGGAATGAAAATATCTTGATTTTACTTGAATAAAAATAATGGCTTTTTAGGTGAAAATCATTTGAATAATCGTTCAGCAGAGGCTGAAGACTCGTTCAGAAGATGCTGGACTGTTGAAGGAGTTTGAATGGCTGAAAGGAAAAGAATTCAAAAGTATTTGAAAACATGCTGGTGGAGGCGATATATCGCCCCCCTATAGGCGATATATCGCCTGGACCTTTGTTCCCGAGGCGACCGTGCATCGATTCGTGTTTTCCGTAACTACGTGCTGCGATATATCGCCCCCTATAGCTGCGATATATCGGCATACGCTGAATATTTAAACATGAATTTACACATTTTTAGCTAAGTTTGAATGGAGTAAACAGCCTTGACTAAGCCCTCAACGTACTCAAGGCTGCTGACTGACCCTATAACATTCAAACTTTACTCTTATTTAATTTAATCCTCAAAAATCTTTAATCCTTAATCACCATTCATAACATGTGCTTAAAATCCTATTAGTTGATGTCTAAACCTTATAATATAGTAAATATAATCCTTAATATCAGTCACATTAATCAAACCTTAGGTTATACTTAATATTCTTAAACTATAGGTTAAACTTAGAAAATCTATAAGTACTACTATGAGTGTCCAAATAATTCCCGGTCTGAACCAAAAATCCATAGTAACAAAGATAACACTAAACATACTATAATACTACTAAACAATTAGCTAAGTAAAGTTCTTGGACTCTACAATTCTCCCCTACTAAAAAGAATTTCGTCCTCGAAATTTACTTACCAAATAACTCCAGATACCGGCTCTGCATGTCCTCTTCCAACTCCCACGTTGCCTCGCGTTCAGAACTATTGCTCCATAGGACTTTAACTATAGGAAAGCTCTTGGACCGTAACTGCTTCATCCCTCTATCTAGGATGCTAACCGGTCGTTCCTCGTAACTTAAGTCTTTCTGGAGCGCTATGGTATCGTACTTGAGGACGTGAGATGGGTCTAACACATACTTGCGTAACATCGAGATGTGGAAGACGTTGTGACTATCGGCTAGTGCTGGCGGTAGGGCTAGTCTATACGCAACTGGTCCCACTTTGTCCAATATCTCAAAAAGACCTATGAATCGGGGACTGAGCTTGCCTTTCTTCCCGAACCGCTTGACACCCTTCATAGGAGATATCTTCAGGAAGACTTGATCTCCAACTTGGAACTCCACATCGCGTCGCTTGGTATCCGCATAGCTCTTCTGACGGCTTTGAGCAGCAAGCATACGCTGTCTAATAAGCGTTACTGCTTCTTGAGCTTGCCTAACAGCTTCGGGCCCTAGAAGCTGCCTTTCTCCTACCTCGTCCCAGTGCAACGGTGATCGGCACCTTCTTCCATATAGCAACTCATAAGGTGCCATCTCGATCGTCGACTGGTAGCTGTTGTTGTACGAGAACTCGATCAGCGGTAAGTACTTGTTCCACGATCCTCCGAAGTCAAGTACACATGCGCGTAGCATATCCTCTAAAATCTGAATCGTACGCTCGGACTGCCCATCTGTCTGAGGATGGAAAGCTGTACTAAGGCTTAACTTAGTACCCATGGCTTGCTGTAAGCTTCTCCAAAATCTTGACGTAAACACTGATCCTCTATCTGATACTATCGTCTTGGGGATTCCATGCAATCGTACAATCTCTTGGATGTAGATGTCTGCATATTGGTCTGCCGTATAAGAAGTCTTAACAGGCAGAAAATGAGCCGACTTGGTTAGTCTATCTATGACTATCCAAGCAGAATCATGCTGCTTATTTGTCTTTGGCAGACCCGTCACGAAGTCCATGGCTATATCGTCCCACTTCCACTCCGGTATGATAAGCGGTTGCAATAATCCTGCAGGCCGATGCTCCGCCTTCACTTGCTGGCATACCAGACACTTAGATACATACTCCGTTATGTCCTTCTTCATCCCTGGCCACCAATAGACTGCCTTGATGTCATGAGTCATCTTGGTAGACCCTGGATGAACCGAGTATGGGGTGCTGTGCGCTTCTTCTAGGATCGTCTTCTTAATACTTTGATCGTCTGGCACGCATACCCGATCCTTATATCTCAATAAACCTTGACTGGATATTGAGAAATCTGTAGTCTTGCCTTCTCTGACTGCATCCATGTGCGTTGCTAGCGAATCATCGTGACTCTGACCATTCCGTATGTCTTCTAGCAGATTCGATTGGATAGACAAGTTAGCCAGCTTGCCTACAACCACTTCTATTCCGACACTGATAAGCTCCTGTTGTAGAGAATAAAAGAGAATCTTTGGGTAAATTTATTAATATTGATAAATTTGTATCAATATAAATAAATAATATTAAATCAAGTTTCAAATTATAATTAGTTAATTTGAATAAGGATTTAATTAATCAATTAATTAATAAATAAATAAATAAAATGTTTTGAATTTAGACCCAGTTGGGATTTAAATTCAAAACAAAGAGATTGGGCCCAAGTCCATTTATGGCAGCCCAAGACTTTTATTTTTGTTTATTATTTTTAATTAATTTAAATTTAAATAAATCTCATTAAGTTGCATATATAAGGAATATGATATCTAGGGTTTTCAAAATGAAGCAAGTTAGTCTTAGTTGATTTGGGTAAGTAAAAACCTAGACACTCTAATCCTTTATGAGCCACAATCTCTTCTTCTTTTCTAGATTTCTATCTCATGTGTTGAGAACCAGCCCACACTAGTTCTAGGATGATCAAAGGCTTGGTGAGGAAGGCTGTGTTGCTGATCTTGTTCAATCTCTTAATAATACTCTGCTACAGAAAGGAATCAAGGGTTAGAGAGATTGAAGGATGGAGTTGTTCCAGTTCCGCTGCGTAATGTAAGTTTTTACTTTACTCTATATTTGTATCAATTTCATAGGAGCATGTTCTAGGAATTTGCATGTTTGTTTGATAATATGTAAAATGCATGAAAATAAATAAAGATCCTGCAATGAGAATTTCCAACAGTTCCAATAAGTAGAAGTGCCACTATCTGAGCTTCGCGCTCTCCAGCACTCTGCTGCCCAATCTGATGTCCCGCGCTCTCAACAGCAAGAGCCTTCCCTACCACCTGAACATAGGTAGAGACTTCATGCACTAAGGCAACTCTAATGCCCTGAGCTATTCCAGGATTCAACCCCTGAATAAACTTTTCCTTTCGAGTTATATCTGTGGGTGCCATATCAAAGGCAAACTTGGCCAACCCAAACATGCATATTATCATTTAATAACATAATATAGTTATTATGGCCCTCCTGACCTCCTAATCAAGGTCCTAAACCTTATTAGGAAATTTGGGGCATTACACTGTTCGACGAGAAATATTAAAACGATGCCATCAGGGCGGCAAAGGCTAAGGAGTTCATCAGGCTACTTCAGGGAGGTTTGTCAATCACTGAGTATGCCTTGAAATTTGATCGTTTGGCAAAATTTGCCATGGAGCTGGTGCCCACTAATGGGACCAGGGGGGAGAGATTTTTTCAGGGGCTACAACCCAGATTAGCCCGTGATGTTCGTATTACCACTGTGGCTGAGGTTACTACCTATGCGTAGGTGGTTGAGAAGGCCCACACAACTGAGAGTGCGGAGAACAAAATCTGGCAATATAGTGTAGCCAAAAAGGAGTTCAGGAGGACAACTCCTCCATTTGTGGGTTCAAGTAGGGGTGGAGGCCCCAGTGATCAGAAGAGGAAGGTTCCTGACACCTTCCCAATTCCAGGTCCTGATAGGCAGCCTCGTGGTATTTCAATGGGTCGTCCAGGTGGTAATGAAGCCTGGAAGTCTTATCCCAAATGCCCTAGGTGCAAGAGGCACCATTTGGGAGAATGTAGGGCAAGGGCCTGCTTCTCATGTGGAGCAGTGGGTCGTCTTAAGAATGATTGCCCTAAGGCAAGAAAATAAGAACCCAGAAAAGCGGATAGTCACGTGAGCCTTTTGGCCCCGGCTTTAAGTAACTAGCATTTAGACTATACAAGCGCTTTTGTTTTCATCGAACTTAAGGTCGGACAAGCATTTCATGCTTATGATGATGATGCTTATGTCGATTAGATTTAGTCTTTTCGGCTTGCGTTAAACACACTAATATTGTTCTTGACTCATAAGCCAATACCATACAACCAGTGCCCAGTACCATTGCCGAACTTGACTAATAAGTCACAACTTCATAATCAACACTGACACCATTGTCGTTGCTGACTAATGAGTCAGTACCATACACAGATAAGAAAAGTTGCTATGCATTTACTATGCAATCAATGTCAATATATTCAAATATAAGGCATTCAACATGCTTACTCAACATTTGCCAGCATAATTATGATCATGCACATTTACAGATACTCAAGCTCTGATCAATCTCATATTCAACATTCATATCATGCCCTAATCACATGTATCTTATGCATTTTCAATGTAATCAATGTCCATATATAGAGCACTAAACATGCCTCGTCAATAACCATTCATGTCACATTCTGGGTGCAATTTTCGTACCTTTGGTCCAAGCACTGGTTACCAATAAATGATCCTTAAGCACGATCCTCCTTCCAAGCCCCTAGTGATAGCCTAGTCACAACCATAATATAAAACCCCATCAAAATGAGTAAATAAATACTTCCAAAACCAAAACTAGTTTCCAGGACGTCGAATCCTACTAAAAACAAACTCTGGGCAAAACTGCCCTTAAGCGTCGCGGCCCCCCAGCACTGAGCCGCGACCCGCCTCCAAACAGAGGCCGAGCCTCTTCTCTGACTGCACCTTGCGTCGCGGTGCTCCAACCTTGTGTTGCGACCCTACCTGCAAATCAGCCAGCCTCCTCCTTCTTCAAGCCTGGGCCGCGGTGCCCAAGAACAAGACTGCGGCCCAACCACGAACCTAGCCAAAAACCTCGTTTTATCCATTTAAAAGCCTTCCAAAAAACCTATCAAAACATCTCCAAATTCCAAAATCAAAGTTCCCAAACATCCTAATTATCCAATATCAATAAAACCCAAACTCCAACTCATCAAAACACAAAATTCAATTCAAGCTTAAAAACTCAAAACTTAAAACTTTGATTACCTCTTATTGGGTTGTTTCCCAACTAAATCCCTTGGCTAATAAGCTTCTAATATTTCCTAGAATCGCGATGCCTCGATCCTCGCTTGAATCTGAGTCCTAAAACTTAAGCTTTCTTCAAAAATGCGATCGAGTGTCGAAAATGGAATTGGAGGGAGATAGAACATTCTGAATGTTCTTTTTATAATTCTAACAGGTTACTTCAAGCTTAAGTAACCTCAAGCAAATCCTAATGCTCGGGGTCTCGAAAATGCCCCCGGGGGTAAAATAGTCAAAATTCCCAGAATTTCCCCCTGATCTCACTAACTCCCAATTTATCATCAAATATTTATTTCCATTACCCAATATCTCGGTAATGTGCTAAATACTCAAGATACCCCTTGACTCACTCCGAGTCAAGTATGGATCTCTTTGTGACTTTTCCACTAGCTTACCTCCTAGGATCGTCTCATGCTGAGTAACCCTAGCATAACCAAATAATAACGAAGCTTCACACACATGCCACATATATGCCAAATATACTCAAAATGGACCAAATTATGAAAATCACCCAATTAATCAAAAATGAGTTCACATGCATATAATCATTTAATTGCATAATAAATCAATTATGGATCTCCCAGCCTCATAATCAAGGCCCTAAGCCTTATTCAGAAATTTGAGTCGTTACAATATGTATGTCTTTATTATTTTTAAATAAATATGATTTAATTATTTAAATTATCATAACATATCTTAAAAATACCCTATCTTAATTAATTAATTTATTTTTGTTTAAGTTTATGTTTGTTCTAGTTTTTGAATTTGGTAATGACCACAAAAGATTATACATTATATGTTTAATATAATATTAAGTTTAAGTTTAATTAAATTTTATTTAATTTATAAAATATATAGTTTTATTATTTTTAAATAATTATCATTGTAAAATATCTCAAAAATATATTATTTAATTTTAAATCATGTTTATAACCTACTGTTAAATATAAGAATATTCTGTTAAAATTAACAGAAGGAAAATAAAAAACAATTAAAACTAATAAGTTTTATTATGTGCACTCTTTTTATATAGAAGAGATATATACAAATACATTAATTAATTAATTAATTTATTCATTCATGGATATACGTACCTCTCTCTTATTATAATAATTTAGAGCACGTATCGCTATACATAGCATCAAAAGATTACATTCTAACTTGACAACTTGTTAGTAATTCATAATATCATTACGTTGGAGAATCTAGAATAAATCCATATTTTCAAAAAAGTTGAAAAATGTTATAATACTTTTCAATCATGAAATTTAATTTTTGGCCAAAACGATAATTTTTTGATGCAAAATCAATGATGTTATGATTCTTTTGCGATGCAATGATGAAATTTTTTGTTGTTGCCAAAACGATATTTTTTCGATGCAAAACCGATGGTATTTCGAAGTTTTTGCGATACAATCATGAAAACTTGTCCAAACCGATGATTTTTTGATGCAATTTAGATACTCTGCACTGAAATTTGACAAAAACTTTGGAGGTTCATATTTTTTCACTCAAATGTTCGTTTGAGATTATTTGTCTTTTAATTTTAGTATTTCTTCGAGATTTACAAGATTAGAATAAGAGAGAGAGTGATGCAATGAGATACATTAGAGAGAGAATTCAGACTGAGAGAGAAAATGATTGTTTGGATATTAAGGGTAATTTTATTCAAAAAATTGAAATTGTCATATATTTGGTAGAGTGTACGTAGTGCGGGTAGTACGGTTTTTTTCTAATTTTTTTTACTGCACTGCATATGCAGTTTGAGCAATTTTTCAAATCACAACTCGCACTGCATATAGACCTTAAACTGCATAAATCGTACCGCAAAAATACAGTGTGGTGCGGGGCGGTGTGGATGGTTTATACTTATCGCCAAATAATTTAACAATTAAACATTATAATTAATAACTATTCATAATAAATCTCATAATTATTGAGTATTTAACAAAATAATTAAATATACAACAAACTAATAAACTTTTAGCAAAACCATAAACTAATAACAAAGAAAAAATGTCATATAGAAATAAAAATTTTAGTTAATAAATAATATATTTAGATCGAAATAGAATGTGTTAACTTCCTATATTTTTTTTTACATAGTGTATATTTTACTATATAAATATTAATTCATCAATTTTAAATATGTAAAAAATATATATATAAAAAAATTATTATATATAATGATACAGTACAATTTAAATTGCATTTATAAAATTTAAAAATACAAATTACACCATGCAATTTTGCAAAAACACAACCACACTACAAAAAATTCTAAACCGCAAATTGCATTGGCATTTTTATGAATATCCTTAACATTTGTAAGTTAATTTGTCGTATTAAAAATTTCACTAAATTATCATATATATAACATGAAATTTACCTAATTAAATATGATCAAAATATCGGATTAAATTCTGTTTCCTATGAAAAATTCGAAACTATATATATATATAGAAACTGTAAAAATGAATTAAATAAAACATAAGTTGTATATTTGAGAAAAAGATTTTAAAAAAATGAAATAGAAAAAAAAAACGTAAAAATGCAAAAAAATAAAAAATAACCGTAGATGAGACAAACAAGGATCCATAACAAGTTCTCAAATCTTTTGCATACTCCAGTTCTTTTTCATTTAGAAATTAAAATTTGAAGTAAAGAATCTTAAATGGGATAAAGAACCATCTTTTCGTTTCAAAACCATTCGATTGTTACTAAATTAAATTCAGGAATTACAAAACTTGATAAGACTTCTGTAATGCAATACCTAAAAATGAAAAAAGAACAGAACTTTACAAACTACAAACACTAATTCCCTACAC
This sequence comes from Humulus lupulus, assembly GCF_963169125.1. Taxonomy (NCBI): domain Eukaryota; kingdom Viridiplantae; phylum Streptophyta; class Magnoliopsida; order Rosales; family Cannabaceae; genus Humulus; species Humulus lupulus. The sequence goes on along the minus strand of NC_084794.1, from coordinate 2,405,218 downwards.
GACCATTCGCAAGATATAAAGACTATAACTCAAGAACAGAGCCATTGGTCTAAGAGCTTGTAAACTTAGTGACAGCCTTGGTGCCCTCAGAGACGGCGTGCTTAGCGAGCTCACCGGGAAGAACAAGGCGAACGGCGGTCTGAATCTCCCGAGAGGTAATGGTGGGCTTCTTGTTGTAGCGAGCGAGTCTGGAGGCTTCCTGAGCAAGCTTCTCAAAGATGTCATTGATGAAGCTGTTCATAATGCCCATCGCCTTGCTGGAGATTCCGATATCGGGATGAACCTGCTTGAGAACCTTGAAGATGTAGATCTTGTAAGTCTCCACACTCTTTTTCGTTCTCTTCTTCTTCTTATCGGTCCCCGAAGCATCCTTCGGCAACTTCTTCTCAGCCCGCGGCTTCTTCTCCGCCGGAGCCTTCTCCGCCTTCTTATCCTCCGCCGGCTTCTTCTCCGCTGGCTTCTTCTCGGCCTTGGGCGCCATTGCTCTTCGTTACTGACTTCTTACGAGGCTACTGAAATTTCTAGAGAGAGAAAGTGTAGGATAAAGCGAAAGCGAATGAAAGAGTGAGTGAGATTTTTGGTATTGGGTTTGTGTATATATATAAGGGGAGAAAGAGATTTGATTGGCTTAAAGAGTGGGACGCGGATCGGTGACGTGGAGTGATCGATTATGGGGAACGCGGATCGGATCGGTGACGTGGAGTGGTTTGATTATGGGGAACGCGGATCGGATCGGTGACGTGGAGTGGTCGATTATTCAGTTACAAGTACTAATATAGTTTAGTAACCAAATGGATTACCTTTTGGTTAGTTTAGTTTTGCTATTTATTTTTTACTTATGATTATTATTGATAATTTATCGATTCATTCTTTTAAATTTCTTGTGGTATAGTGGAAGAAAAAAAAAATACGTCGTCCCCAATTTTCTGTCTCTTCCATGTCTCACAAATTATTTTAAGACATATCATTTATTTATTTAACATATATTTAAATTGATTTACATTTTTCTCTCTTGCCAAATATACTAAAACTATAAATTAATGAGGTGTCTTAAAATAATTTGTGAGACATAGAGGAGACAGAAAATTGGGGACAACAAATTTTTTTTCATTGGGGAAGATTTGCTTTTTCAGAAGAATTTTGCTAGGCTATCTCTCATTTGATTAATCATTGGCTAATAAATTGGTATGTATCTATATTTCATAAGCATTATTACAACGTAGTTAAAATGTTAAGCTCTTAAATATTGACTATGGATTTGTTTATTGCTTATGTTAGTTTTGTGTCATTTTATGGCTAAGTGTTGTTTTGGTAATGGTTATGTTAAAATTTTATGAGTTTTATTCTCTTCTTTTGTATCCACATTTATTCTATTTTGTAACTTACTTTTGACCATATTATATCATTATTTCTAACTTTTATATTTTCTAACGTGATCTTCGAAGTCCATACTTGTCTTTTTTTTAAGCTAATAGTTTTTTTTTTAATTACACTTTTTACCACAAAACTTATATTTTTATTTTGACTCCCATATCATAACTATTATTATCATTTATCTCTCTCATACTTGGAGAAACATGTGTGTAGATTGCCTACCGAAATACATAAATAACAAAAAATACACTATGATAATTCATGCATATCATAACTCATATAATTCAACACATAAAAACATACATTTTATAATATTACCCTGACCCAAGCCAGTTTACCAAAATTATCTTACCAGTAGAAGCGGATATTACAACTATCTCCTCCTAAAAAGAAATTTCGTCATCAAAATTACATGAACAACTTTGGGTATTGCTCCAACATATCTGATTCCAACTCCCACGTTGCATCTTCTGTAGAGTCATTTTTCCAAAGAACCTTGACTAACCCGATCGTCTTATTTTGTAATATTTTTCCTTCTTATCAAGAATCTTTCTTGGCTTTTCTTAATATGGTAAGTCTGGTTGCATATCCAACGCCTCATATCTAAGAATGTGAGAAAGATTTGAGACATACTTTCGTAACATGGACACATGGAATACATTGTGCACTCTTGCTAGCACTGGAGGCATGGCTAACCTATAGGCCACTTCCCCAACTCTCTCCAAAATCTAGAATGGTCCAACAAATCGATGGCTTAACTTTCCATTTTTTCCAAATCTTTTAATTCCTTTCATAGGCAAAACACAATGGAATACATGATTCCCCACTTAGAACTCAACACATGATTAGTGCTGAAAAATGCAAATTTATTGGTTTTAAATTGTAAAATAAATTAAGTTTTAATTAATATTTTCATGAATTTATTGTAATATATTTTATAATTGAAAATATTAATTTGTGTTTAATTTTCAGGAAATAAATTGCATTTGGACATTAATAAAAAAAAGAACAAATAAATAGTTAAAACTGAAAAAAAAAAGGAAGGAAATGGCATTATTTATCAATAATGTGATATTAATTTCTACCACCAAGTTAAAAATAATATATATCTCACTTAACAATATTAAAGACTAAAATTAATCACACATCATTATGTGTAAACATATATAGTGTATAATCTTTGAGTGTATAATATTTTATGTTTTAAGGTTTAGATTAGGGTTTAGGATGTAGCATATAGGGTTTTAGGGCTTAGGTTTTAGGTTTGGATTTAAAATAATATATCTCACATAATAATATTAAAGACTAAAATTAATTATACATCATTACGTGCAAATATAGTGTATAATATTTGTGTGTATAATATTTTATGTTTTAGGGGATGTAGCATATAGGGTTTTAGGCTTAATAATTACAAATTTATGCAAATGAAAGCTAAACAAGTTTACCATCAAATCATAGCCTTCAATCAACTTTGAATAGTCCATACTCTTTTCCTTTCGTCTACTTAGTAAAATAATTTACTATAAGAAAAAATGTCTTTTGCGGCCATCTTTTTTCGCCGCAACTAATGACATTATTTGTGGTGAAACTGGAATTTTGTTGCTAATTATCTTCATAAATGATTTTATAGATTTATGGTACTATATTTGTGGTGAAAGATAATTATTTGTGGCGAAATTGGTCGCCGCTAATGAGGTCAAAAAACTGGTCATTTGCGATTATTTTCATGATGTTATTTGCGGCAAAATCACAAGTATCTGCGGCGACATGTTCGCCGCAAATACTCTTGAATTTTTAATAATTTTTTAAACTTTTTAAATAATTTTTAATTTTTCCATTATTTAACTACAAAATAATATTTTTTAAATTTATTTGTTTCAAGAAGTTAATAATTTTAAAGAAAAATATAACTTTTGTTTTACATTTTTATAAAATAAATTTTTTCATAAAAAATTATTTACTTTTAGAAAATAATTGAGCTTGGTGTTAATAGTTTTTTTTTTGGTTTTTTTTGTAACTTTTCTTTCAATTTTTATTTCTTACAATTTTTTCCTTGCCATTCTTGTAAACTCTTCTTGAAAAAAAAAATTAAAAGGGGTTTGATTGGCGGCGATTGAGACTGGTTTGTGCATTTTGAACACTAAAGTCAACACAAACACTCTTTATTAGTTCCGATTATTATTTTTAGAACACTCCGAATAACGATCTGAGCATTGATTAGGTCTGGAATAGTCTGTAATTACTCAAGGATGCCTTAGACTACCACATATGGCTGAGATCGATGACGATCGATAATGATCTCTGCATTTTGAACACTAAAATCAACAAAAACACTCTTGATTAGTGCGATTATTATTCTTAGAACACCCCGCATAGTGATCTGACCGTTGATTAGGTCTAGAATAGTCCATAATCACTTAAGGATGTCTTAGAACCACATAAAGGTGAGATCGACGGTGATCCCGATCCGTGCATTTTGAACACTAAAATCAACCAGAACACTCTTGATTAGTGCAATTATTATTCTTAGAACATCACGCATAACGATCTAACCGTTGATTATGTCCGGAATAATCCATAATCACTTAAGGATGTCTTAGAATACCACATAAAGGTGGAATTGACGACGATCGAGACCGATCCGTGCATTTTGAACACTAAAGTCAACAAGAACACTATTGATTAGTGCAATTATTATTCTTAGAACATCACGCATAGCGATCTAACCGTTGATTAGGTCTGGAATAATCCATAATCACTTAAGAATGTCTTAGAATACCACATAAATGTGAGATCGCCGTGCATTTTGAACACTAAATTCAACAAGAACACTATGGATTAGTGCAATTATTATTCTTAGAACATACTGCATAGCAATCTAAACCATTGATTAGGTTCGGAATAATCCATAATCACTTAAGGATGTCTTAGAATACCACATAAAGGTGAGATCGACGGTGATCGTGATCGAACAGTGCATTTTGAACACTAAATTCAACAAACATTATTGATTAGTGCGATTATTATTCTTAGATCACCCGGAATAGCGATCCGATTGTTTAGTTTTCACTACAATTCGGGCTCAGCTTTACAGTAGTTACCTTTCAAAGACTGAGAAGAACGATATTCGGCCAACAATATGGAAGAGTAAGATCCACTAAAGAGCATAAGAGATCATGTGATGTGGTGGCAAATTCTATCGAATGCTCAGCTCTACCATGCAAAGCCAAATTGGCTGCCTTCATGAATATCTCCGATGCCAATTATTGTGTCTTCTGCAACCAAGATCGGGAAACAACTCTCCATGTAAACATTTTTTTATGTTTACAACCTACTAATTTATTTTCATCTTCTATATAATATTTACAAGCAAATGAACAATGAATGTATTAGAGTTTCACTAGTATATATATATATATATAATACAAATCAATATATAATAAAAACACATACATTTTCATCAAGAAATTATAAAACTATACATATGAAGTTCAAATAGTACTACTCATCATCCCCCTTAATTTTTGTAGTCTATATATTAATAATACTGATCATAATGTAGATATACATTAATTTACCGAATTAATATCATATAAATCTAATTCTAGAGTTATAATAATAGGTAGTATTTACATACCAAGATCACAAAAACATATACACGTACAATACAATCAACAACAAAAACAAAAACAAAAGCATGATATATATATACATACTTGCATATATATATATGATCAATCTTACTGGTCCATCATCTTTATCATATTATGGTCATGAGGAAGCTGAGTAGTGATCTGATGACGAGAGCGAGAAGTAGAAGAAGAGGCGATGGTGAGAGGAGTGTGTCCGACGAACAAAGCCACATGCCCCATAAGCTTATCCTTCCTAGAGAAAGTTGTCCCACAAGAGCACTGCCACTTGAGATCCCCACAGTGCTTCTCGTGAGTCCTCAAGTCAGACAACACAGAGAATTGCTTCCTAGAACACCTCTTGCACACGTACATCTTAGGGCAATGGCTCCTCTTGTAGTGATTCTTCACACAAATCATCGACTTCAAAGGTTGGAACTTGGCATGCTTCTTGTTCCACCTACACCCTTCTTGTGGACACGAGTACTTCTTAGGCAGCAAACTCATCATCATACCATTACTATGATTAATCCAATCGCTGCTACAACCACTACTACTGATCATGATAGTATTGTTAATAATCTTGTTCTTGGTGGGGTTGCTTAGGGCTGCGCTAGTCTTGTACTCGTCTCCATGAGCCCTCATGTGCATGCGCAAGTTGGCATCTCGCTTGAAACCTTTCCCACAAACTTGACAATAGTGTGTGTATTTGGCCAATAAATCCGCAGCTTCCAACTCAACTATGTCGAAGTGATTATTATTATCATCATTCTCATTCTTTGACCGTTTTGTTCCACTCTTTAGAACTAGAGGAGTAGTAGTAGTATCACTAGGAAATAAGGTACAACTAGTCATGTTTTGGTGATGATCCACCCTTTGATCTCTACTTTGAAGGGTCATGATTCGATGATCTTGACTACTAGTATTACTTGTGGTATTGTTAATAACATCTTTATTATCAATAGAAGAAGAAGTATTGGTAGTAGTCGTAGTAGTGTTGTTGTAGATCTCATGATGATGATGATGATCCTGACCACTAGTACCGAACCAAACAGTTTCACTACTAGAATAGAAATTTGGTTGAGGATTGTTGATCACCTTGTTAAGACGCTGCTGCCATTGATCTTGAATAGTATTACTAATGTTATTATGATCTGTGGTAGAGGCCGTGGTTGACAAAATCCCCATCTGTTGAAAAGTGACCATCATAGAAGAGGAAGCTGCAATGATATCTTGGATTGCATTGTACATGTTCACGCCGGCGGCTATGGCCATGGAGCCTGCTGCTTCAGGCTGATCATCATCGGCGGCTGGCGGCGGAGAAAGAAGGATGGCGGCCAGAGATTGAAGCTGCTGGACCTTGTGTTTGAGAATGGAAAGAGTGTAGAGAATTGAGCTGAGGCTGGTGGTGGTGGTGGTGGTGGTTGAGTAGTGATGATCGGTCTGAGCATGGTCATGAGGCGGTGGGAGTGAAGAAGAAGAAGATGGAATATTACCATTGTTGACATTATTGGAGTACATTTGAAGAGACAAACTACCTGTGATTTGATCTTCATCGTCGGGTGATAATAAATTGGTGTAACAAGATGATGATGATCTTGTGATATTACTATTCATCATGATATATAAGTATATGAGCTGAAATGGATTTTCAGCTGGTTTATTGTGGATTATATAGAAAGAAAGAGAGATCAAGAAAATTAAGCTTATGAAGATGATAGCCTTTTTTTTTTTTTTTAATATATATATATAATAGATGGCAAGATATGTATGGAAATATATTGTAAATATATAGATAAGAGAAGTCAACGGGAGTTAATATATGAATATATACATATATGTGGGTTATATACTCATCCCCACATAAAACCTTCCTCACATATTACTAATCTAGCATCGGGACAGACCATAATAAGGTGTTAGAGAGATTATTAATTAATTATTATAGGCTTATAGTTAATTATTTGCGACGTCTAATTTCAAATAAGGTGACACCTTAAAGTTGGTTAGTGATATTCTATAATACTTTATTAAATTTAAATATGTGAGACCTTATATTTGATTATATACCAAAGTTGGTTAGTAAGTATCACTTACTTGTTGTATTGGGTACCAGTGGTGCCCCTTAGTAATTCTCTATTAGGGTTTGGTATGGGGTAAAGTAAATGTGAGAATGCGAATCTAAATCCCTTCCTATGTTTGGTTCAAATTTTAAGGAGGTAAAATTAATAATTTGTGTGAGCCCTACGTGTATTTTACGGGTAAAGTGAACCCTTTTGTATACAAGAGTTTAATATTACCTCAATTCTAAGTAATTCTACACTTTCCAAGGTAGCTCAACTACTCAAAACAACCACCTCCTATATTATATATGATTGTTGTTATTTGACACCTTAAGATGTTCAACGACGAACAACGTATGAGAAGACACTCTATGTTTGGTTAGCAATAATTTATAATATTTATTATCAAATTAAAATGTGTGGCATCCAATATTAAATTACATCAATAACAATATGTCACGTTATTATAGTGTTGAACAACATTGATAATATACACTCGACTCTTAAACTTATTATTATATGATAAATTTGGTTTACTATTTCTCTAAATGCATTTTTCCAATTAATGGTATTACTATTATTCATGTCGACCACCACGACCACTACTACATCTATGGATAGATTGTATTGTAGGGTCCCAAAAAATTAAAATATTTATTGTAAGAAAAGATTTAATTAATATTATTAATTTATTTAAAAGTGTAAGAGCATTATACATATTTAAATATATGTATTTTTATATATGTGTGCGTGTTTGGGCGTGGAGTTGAAATTTTCAAATGCTATAAATATATAAATATATATATATATAGTTAGTTAAGTGTGATCACCTACGCACGAGCTGATCGATGAGTTATGAGTACCTAATTTATTTCTATTTATATATATAAATATAGGTAGCACTTCGATGCAGCCAAATCACATTTTGACACTCAAATAATTTTTTTTCTCAATTTTTTATATGACAGTGTACATCGTTGTCATTTAAGATATTCTATAAATTTTTAAAAATTATAAATAGTTTACAGTGCCAAAAACAAGATTCAAACAGTTAAACTTACACACGCATACAAATAATAGACACGTGCAACAACTTTTTTTTAAGTGCTGAAACAGTGTCTTGACTGCACCGAAGTGCTGCCCTATAAATATATATATATATATCACGCTAACTATGAGAAGTGTTAAGAAAACTCTATAACTTACTCTCTTTTGTACTCTTTTTAATTTAATAATATGTGTCAATTTTTTTTAATAATATCTATTTTAATAAAATAAATAATCACAAAGGCTTCAACCCATTTTTTTTCTTTTGTTAGATGTTTATAAATCTCTTCTGAATAATAAGTGTGTAGATAACAAAAATTCTTAGTTTAAACAGTTTTTTTATTTTTTTAATATTAACTTTAACGGAATATTCTTATATTTAACGGTAGTTTGTAAACCTTTACGCTTAAATAAAATAAAATAATTAAAATATGATATTTTTGAGATATTTTACAATAATAATTATTTAAAAATAATAAATAATGAAACAAATTAAAATAAGATATTTATTTCAAATTTATATCACATTAATATAAATTTAATAAAAATAATTAATAAAATCTATAAACAAAACTAAGCAAACGTACATATTACAAATTACTTGTATCTAGTATATATATATTTATAATGATTAAGATACTGTTCGTAAAACAACCAATGAATTTGAGAACAAATAAATAAAAAAATAAAAACTACTATTTTTTTTAATTGAGGAAATCGTATGAAATTCTGTTTTTCTCTAATTACTTGGGTAATAATAAATAAAGAAAAATTAATAATTTTTTATTTTTTTTGTAAATAGTTATCTTCTAATTTACATTCCTCTTACATATAGAAATATAAAATAATTATTTTAATAGTTTGCATAATTACAAAAAATATGTAAAAAAAACATGACTAGTATTTTCTTTGTCCTAATTTTTATTCCCTATAAATAAAAAAGTGAGTTGAGTGATTTAATTATAATAGCATTATTGTAATAAAATTAAAATATTATGATTAATTATTTTATAAGAATAGACATGCCTTAAAAGATGACACGTATCATCAAATTAAAGAGATAATGTAAAAGAGAGTGGACTAGAGAATTTCCTTAGTACTCATCGCTAACTATACATATATATATCCATATCTCTTCTATATAAAAAGTGTGTAGATAACGAAAAATTATAGGTTTTAATGGTTTTTTATTTTTTTCCGTTAACTTTAACGAAATATTCTTATATTTAACACTATATTGTAAACATGATATAAACTTAAATAAAATTAAACAAATTAAAATATGATATTTTTGAGATATTTTCCAATGATAATTATTTAAAAATAATAAAACTATATATTTAATAACTTAAATAAAATTTAATTAAACTTACACTTAATATTATATTAAATATATAATATATAATATTTTGTTGTCACTGCCAAATTAAAAAATTAGAACAAACATAAATGTTGACCACGATTTTGGCCAACGACGAGTAGATGTCAAAACTACAATGAACCTTCAAGAGAAAAATACGACACAGATAATTTTATAGTGGTTCAGCCCTAATTTATTGGTAATAGCCTAATGCACTTGGAGTTGTGATATATATCCTACACTTAAGATCAGACGAACTTGAGCCAACTGAGTTTCTTAAGTGTAAATAGAAAAATACATAGTTTCTCTCTCTAAACTCTGTTAGAAAATGCCCGATGAATACCCCCAGTAACAGTCCCAAAGTCTCCAAAATAGAGAGTTTTTCTCAGTCTAAAAGATCAGTCCCCTAAAATGATACCATGAGCCATTTATTTATAGGCTCATGGATCGTACATCAGATATTCCCTTTGACCGGAACCTTTTTGTTATTCTCACAATATTTAATTAATAATAACATTTAAAATACAACAATATGCGACTTCTTTGGGATAAACTGAGAGATTCCCGTGTAGGTACGACTAATTCCAGCCGAAGCAGTTACTGGAACTTCGCTTGCATAATGATGATCTGTCTAGTAAGCCAACTTCACTCCTTGAAGAAAGACCGGTCGGCCAAACACCTCACTGGTCGGGCATGCACCTCACTGGTCGGGCATGCACTTCACTGGTCAGCCAAACACCTCACTAGCCGGCCAAACACCTAACTGGTTGGCCAAGCACTCCACCGGTCTAACATGACACATCTCTGGTCTAACATGGCACATCTCTGGTCTAACATGGCACATCTCTGGTCTAGCATGACACTTGACTGGTCTAACATGACACATCTCTGGTCTAGCATGACACATCTTTGGTCTAGCATGACACTTGAATGGTCTAACATGACACATCTCTCGTCTAGCATGACACATCTCTGGTCTAGCATGGCACATGACTGGTCAGTCAAAAATCTTCACCGGTCGGACAGAAATTCTATCAGATCGGTCAGATCACTTTATCACAAACTCCGAAGAGCTAACACATTTATTGACTATTAATGTGCCATTTACTGACCATGCATTGTCACTTGTCACTTCTAATTGCCACGTCATCGAACTGAAATTTTGGGGATAACAATAAACATAAACTTAAACAAAAATAAATAAATAAATTAAAATAGAATATTTTAAAGATATTTTATGATAATTTAAATAATTAAATCATATTTATTTAAAAATAATAAATACATACATATCATTTTTTAATCTTATAAATTTGTGTGATAGTTTATTTTTTATCAAGTGATTCATGGAGCTCTTTTTCTTCATCAAATTTATCAATGGACATTGTGAGATACAGTAGAAACTAAAAATAGTTAATATATGTATACTACTGTCTACACTACGACTTTTCCTATTCTTATTTTATTTCTATTATTAATTTATTTTTAAATATTATTGTATTTTATATATATGTCATGTAGCCATGTAAATATATATCTATCTAAACGTTGTGTTTAGATGTCATATATGTAGAGATTATTGATATAAATATTTATATATACTATAGAACTATAATTCATTTTATTATATATATATTTAAAAAAAACAGTGAACCAGTTTTTATTAAAATTATAAATAATGTTTACAATTTTAAAACTAAACAAACGTACATTGGACGTTGCTTCTACCTAATATAATTATAAATGTGCAAAAAAACATCAGTATAATGCCAATATACCACACTACATAATATATAATTAGAGCACTCCCATCCGGTGAGGTATATTACCAAAAACTGTAAAAAATTGCTAAAACTAAGAAAAATGGGTATCCATCGGATGATGTATTTTATAAATACTTTTAGGTAAAGCTACAGTACAAAGCTATATCTAATGTACACTATTCATCCTTCAACCCAATATTGTAACATTAAAATATATATAAGGATATTATTGATAGTTATAAAAAATATTTGAAATGAATAAAAAATGTTTGAAAATATAATATTTAAATGATATAGAGAAAAAAAAATAGAGAATCTGATGTATGGTAAAATGTAAAATTTAGAGGTAAAATAGAAAAATGTGTATTTTAAGGAGGTATTTTAAAAGATGAAGTAGAGCAAGAGATAGGAGTGCTCTTATTATAATTTGTAAGTAAAGGGAAAATCATACTTTTCACATATGTTTCCAATATTTATATATTTATTCTATATATATATATAGCGATTTTTACACATGTGCACATATTTTATTTGTTTGTTTTAAAGGGTTAATTATGGCCACATATTAATAATTGTATAAAGAAAGCACAACTTTTTGTTTGCACGTACATTTGATCATTATATTAGTTAATTATTTAATTGGTACCACCAATTAGTGACTTGTAGAGACTTAATTAATATTCTTGTGGTACTTACTAGTTAGTTTCATAAAAAAAAAATATTGGAATCAATTAGGTTCGGCATTATTTATTAACTTATTTATCTTTTAATTAGTGGAATTAAAATATACACAAAATACTAATTAATTATTAGATTAATTATTTTATTTTGAATTATGATATATATGATGAACATTCCATGCCCCAAAGCCAAAAGTACGAATCAAAAGAGACATTGTTTCGTGCCTTTTTATTGTGCTGTATTATTATTTTATATATAATAATGTTATCTATTTTTAAGAAGATCACTACACTACTAAAACATCCAGAAACCCATCTTTCACTATATATATATACACGTATATATGTATACGTATATAGTATATATAATAGTATATATATATATGTGTGTGTGAGTGTACATGCATTGTATTTAATTTCATGAGTAGCCTAGAGCTAGCTTGGTAGGCATTATATGGGCAGTAGTAAGTACTAAAGAGAAAAATGTATAGTCTACTACACACGATGATATATATATATATACTAGTGAATAGTTCGTGCCTAAAGCACGAGCAACCCGTTAACATTGTTATTCTTTCTCTAGTATTTTGCTTCTTGTCAGGAGACTTAAAGTGATTTAAAAATAAATAAGTAGATAAATATATTTTTGTTTTGAATTCTTGTAAGTGGAGAAAGTAAATAATAATATAAATAAATAGTTCATAATTAATAAATGTTTTCTCTTGGGCTTGAAAATTAACTAGACTGTGTTACTTATTGAATTTAAGATATTTTTATTATTATTATTATTATTATTATGTATTTTGTTACTACTCAGATTTTATGATACACATATAATAACATACATATCCAGCAAAAGTTAATACACATACATAGTTTTAATAATATAAAAACAGTTAAATTAAAAGAAAAAGAAAACAATAACAGGTAAATATAATGAATGATCACATTTGCCTTAAAAAAATAATCATAAAATACTATTTCTTCTTTATTATTTTCAAAATAATTCTATAAAGTTGTAATATATTTGTTTATAATTAGTATGAAACTAATATTTTTTTTTACAAATAGTATAATTTTAATTAAAATTACGTTTGGTGGATATCTTTTTATACTTTTGCTAGATATTGTAATATGATATTTTAAAAAATATAAAATATGATAGTAAATAATTAAATAACATATATCATTTCCTAATGTTAATTTTTTTTTAAAATTATGATATATGTGATCAACACACCAGCATAGTATGACTCAAGCAACAAATCTATCAAAACGTGTAACTTTCACATGCATTAAACCACGTTGCCTTCGTATATATTAATATTTAATAAATGATCATAGCCTTTTATTATATTATTATATAAAATGTAATGAACTTAATACAATATAATCATACATATTAAATTTATATATAGATACTATATTGTATATTGTGCATGTACAACTACGAATGAACATCATATAATTAATATATATATTATACATATTGTTTAATAGAAAAAATAAATTAAGAAAAAAACAAAAAAGAAAAATGACCACGTATACTTAATACAATATAATATAATGTATATTGTGCATATACAATTACGAGTAACAAGATATAATCAGTTTATATTATATATTTAACAGAAAAAACAAATTAAGAAAAAACAAAAAAGAATATATATAATGGACAAACTAAAAAGATGAAACGTGTAATAGTGAACAAAAAAGAAAAACAACAATGTATTCAGCTAAGAGAGAATGACTCACTACCAAATAAAAAAAAAAGATGACTCCAGAAATTATTCGTGCATATATATATATATAGTATATATATATATATGTATATATGGATCATTTGACCAAAAAAAATCAAAGCTATTATTTGGGTTTATACATTTTTGAATCATGTATATACTCATAAATCCAATTTTTATGAAGAAAAAAATGAATATAACAATACAATTGTTAGGAAAAAAGATTGTGTTTTTGTTTTGAGTTGTTATAATTACAAATAAGAGTCGATATATATATATATAAAATACTTTTTAATAATTACTACTTATAGATATGTACTAACAAAGTCACCAACATGTAAATATTTTTTTTCTATATTAATTTCGAATTTAGTTAATTTTTTTTGTCATAATTAATGTTGTTTCCAACTAATGAGAGACACTAGCTATATTTAGAAATTGACATGCATTTGAAAAATGAAAAGTTTATGTTTTCATAATAAATGCACATTTTTCATCAGGTAACCCTTCAAAAAATTTGAAAAAATCAAAATTTATTTTTAGAAATATTAATTAACAACTATAAATATGGACTATTGATCTTAATCTAATGGTTAATATTAAAGTAACCATGCATGAGTAGTAACCATTAATAGTAGGGCTGACAATTCGTGTAAACGTGTCAGATTCGTGTCGACATGACACGATTAAGGTAAACACGAACACGACACGATTATTAAACGTGTCAAAAATACGAACACGACACGATTATTAAACAGGTCAACACGACACGAACACGATAATACGATTAATCATAACTATATGAAAAAAATCATAAAACCTATACAAATTATTCGTGTTATCGTGTCTGACACGATTATGACACGACACGATTATTAAACGGGTTAACACGATTATGACATGATACGATTAAGATAAACACGAACACGACACAATTATTAAACGTGTCAAAAACTCAAACACGAATTGCCACCCCTAATTAATAGTGCACCCATATATAGAGTTTGAATATATTGATAGCTAAAAGAAAAGTACAAACCTAAATGCATGCATTGAATTAGAATACATATAGATAGATGATCACTAGCTAACCCAAATTAATGACCGTTTTGAAATTTTATATGATTAATCTTTGATCAATTATTTTAAGCTAACTAATAAGTTGAAGAATAGTAGAGAGAGACCATGCTAATCATGATCATGATTAATCATGTGGATAATAATATTCATGATATATATAATTACACTCTATGCACCTTCAATCTAGCTTAATTAGATGAAACAAATTATACATAATTAAAAAGATATTATCACTACAACTTTGTATACATTTGTATATAATTCATTATATAAACACACATATATATACATATATATTTATATGAATGATATTTTTAAAATTGAATTAATGATCAATAAGATCTATTCGATAGATTAGATCTAACAATAAAGTTCGAATTCCCAAATAACCTCAATATATATTTATATTAAAATGGTCTCTAAAGGCATAATAAATTATTGTTTAGCATTGACTCATTACTAATAATAAGAATACTTAATATATATTTATAAAGTTTTTTTTGGACCATTTCATGCCTTTGTGGTTGATTTTGTTCTCTTGAAAATGAAGTAAGAAAAAGAAGACATGGTATCAACTGTGATGTTTGGATTGGACAGTTTCATTAACCATTTATAAATATTTATTATTCATTAATAATTGAGAGAGATTTAATTATTAGCTAATAATAGTGATAATAATAATAATAATAATTGTCCATAGACATTTCTTTGCTCATGGCAAGTGGCAATATATAGGATAGGATCTATCAAACCCAAGACTTTTTGTAATTGGTCAACGCTTCAACCTTATAATAAGGCCACACGCAATGTAATAAAATTTTATTTGTATTAATTAAAAAATATATTTTACTAATACAAACAGTTTAGTAATTAATTAATTCAAGGTAAATGATATTCAAGGGAGAAAGATATATATATATATAATTAGTTAATTAAATTAGTACTGGTGGCTTGCAACTACTTTCTCTCATGTATGTATCTTCTAATTTCTTAATTATATACACTTTTCTCAATTATATACATTTATAGAAAAAAATATACATTATATGTTATTATGTGCACACCATAACTAATTAACTTATCTGCTATTGGATTTTTTTTTCTTTTTTGGGGGATGAGGGGTCACCATGATCACCTTCATTATAATTCTCATTCTTATTTGGTCCAAAAGTGATCATATTATATATATATAAACACTTTTAATGGTTACTACTCATGGATAGTTACTTTAATATTAATCATTAGATTAAGATCAATGATCCACATTTATAGTTGTTAATTAATATTTCTAAAAATAAATTTTAATTTTTTTCAATGTTTGGAAAAGCTACCTGATTACATGGCAGTCATATATTTATTAAATTAAAGAATTAAAAAAAATCTTATTTAAGCATTATATATAAAAATTCGAAATTAATGTAGAAAAAAAATCTTCTATGAGTAATAACCATTGAGAAGTCTTACATATATATATAACTAAAAAAAACATATATTTACATATTTCCATTCATGTACCCTTTATATTACTAATTATTGTTTGATTTTGTAACATGATGAAATAGCTATAATAGGCTGTAGTTGTAGCATAGATATCTTTATATATTATAAATATGAGTTTAACGAAAATTGTTGGTTTTCGTTAGATTTAATACTTTTTTTTATTGTTTTCTAACACCATTAGTTTTAAAGTCATATAAATTAGATAAATAGATTAAAAAATAATAAAAAAATAAAGTTATCTAAATAAGATAAATAAATTAAAAATAAAAAAATAATAAATTCTCATCACATATATATTTTAAAATTTCATAAAGTATTTAAATTACTCTATCGATTATGTTTTAAAAACTATAACAAAAAAATATTTATGTGTTTAAATTTATTTTTTTCTTTCTTTTATTAATTATTTATTTTGTTACTTAATATATTTTGTTTATCCAAATATATATGTGATAGTAACATAAATCACATATATATACATATTTTTTATTTGGTCCTTTAGTCTTTTAATGAGAAATTATTTATTTTAATTGCTCTATCCATTAGTTTATATATGAATTTTTGTTGGCTTTAATTTTTTTAATTAAATAATTAAAATTTGATCAAATAAACTTTTTAAATTCATACTTTTAATTTAGAATTTCTTAATATTTTATTATATTGAACATTTTTTCTAAAAGAAAATTAGAAAAAAGTATTAAATTTTAAAATTAAAATTACCATATATAATATATAAATCAAAACATAAAAATACCTAAATTTAACTATTATGAACACTAGATTTAAAACTAATAAATAACATAAAATAATTTACTTTAAAATTAGAATGCATCATATTTTTATATGTAAAAAGTGTATATAGAACATATTCTTGTTTTAACGATTTTTTTTTTAATAAAAATTATAATATTATTTATTTCTTTTAAAACTATAGACAATATTTTGTTTTAATTTTATTTAAATATGTTTGTATCATTTTTTGTAATATATGACATTGTTTATTTATTTAAAATTTAAATAATTTATAAATAAAAAAATAATATTTTTTAAATAAAATTAACCAAACGTGCATTTACATTACTTATACCTGGCATATATATATAGATAGGAGAGCTTGGACTAATAAAAATATACATTATTAATAAATTGAAATTATTCATAACTTAAAATTGAGATCATGGTGAACACTACAATTAAGCATATACTATTGGTGCTTTTGTATATATTAGTCAATTGACCAAATAATAAAGAAAAGCAATGTGATGATCATGAACACACTTTCGATATCAATTGCTATTTTTGAAACAGCTGATCTGATCATTTGACTAATTATTGCTAGATTGTGTTTTTATTTATTATTATTATTATTTTTTTTTTTTAAAAAGCATGTTAGATTGTGTGTGATATTTAGCTAGACAAAGATCAATTAGTGCCACAAACATATAAACATAACGAATAACATAGGTAATCTATACAAAGTGTATCAACTATACATATATAAATATATATAGATATATATTGCTTGCATCTCACACTAGCTAGTTACTTAAGCTAATTAGATTTTGATAGAATCAACTTGGTATTAAAAATAAAATAGAAACAACTTAAAATTAATATCAAGCAAAAATTATTCATTTATTAGAATCCAACATCTAGTTGATATATAATAATAAGTATTTTTGGTGTCAATCTCTCATAATTATTGATAGTCAGTTGAACTAGGCATTTGGATATTAATATTGAACGAAGAAGAGTAGATAAGAAAATTTGGGAGGATATATATTTTAGGATAATTCTTATGTAGGGGCTTCACTTTAAGTTCTACGGGTATGGCTCTCAGTGTTTCTCGACCCGTGAATAGTTTTCGGCGCGAATTTTTTTTATGACCGTATATATTGTAGCTATTTAGAGCTTCCTGCAAAGTTTCATAAAATTCTGAATAGTTTACAGTATCGAAAACTAGGTTCAAATATGTTGATTTCCACGCGTATAAAAAAAATTAGTCACGCATGCAACAACATGTTTTAAATCGCACCGAAAACTGTTCACTGGTTGAGAAACACTGAGAGCCCTACGGTAGGGCTCTTTTTGAAAGCCCTACCAAAGAAATTTCCATATATATTCAAAATAATGGATTGTACAAACTTTTATAAAAAGATGTGAATGCAAACCTACACACTTGACCTCGTAAGAAAAAGTATTGAATAAAACATGAATTAACAAAAGGGTCTTTTGACAAAATGATCTATGACGCCCACTCAAGTTCATCGAGCAAGTCATGTAACAAAAGCAGAGGCTATGGAGAAGAAGAGATGTGCAGGTCATGAAGTAAGGATTTAAGCAATCTCAAACGTACCATTAGCCATTTTGATACCATAAACAAAGAAGAGCATGGAATAAAATTTCAGAGATTTTTTAATTTTTTTTTATGTTTTATATTCAAATGAATGGATATTACTAACTTTATACATAGAGATCACCACAAAATTATATATATGTCCTCATAAGAAAAAAAAAAAAGAATTAAGATAAAAGAATATGACTAATTATAATTTAAGCTTTGGCCTATCAAACATCAATTCTTGAAATTTTACTATTATAATCAATGAGAAAACATTGCAAATTCATAATTATGTAATTATTGTATATTTGCGAGCATCTTAAGTATTGTCATCTAAGGGTGAACATTTGACCCGAAAAACCTGTAAATTCGCTCGACCCGTAACTTGAAAATCTGATTTTTTTTCAAACCTCGTCGAATTCGGGTGAAATCTGGTCCGAACCTGACATGGTTCG
The DNA here is from genome assembly GCF_963169125.1 of Humulus lupulus. Lineage (NCBI taxonomy): Eukaryota > Viridiplantae > Streptophyta > Magnoliopsida > Rosales > Cannabaceae > Humulus > Humulus lupulus. The sequence goes on along the minus strand of NC_084794.1, from coordinate 2,386,181 downwards.
GGTTTTGAAATTAAGGACAAACGGGTTCGGGTAACAACCGAACCCGAACATAATTAAAAAAAATAGTGCTTTCTTAAAAAAAAAAATTACTAACACCCAATTTGTAAAAAATCAACATTACCAAACTAACAACAAAAGTTAAAAAAAAAACATGTGAAAAGTAAAAAAAATTAAAAAGTGTCAAAAAAATTGTATTTCAATGTTTATTTTTGGCCCAAAGGCCATTTTTTGACCAATCCCACCCGAAACCTGACCAAACCCGAAACCCGAAATCACCTCAAAACCCGATTGGATTCTATTATCCACTTTCTTCTAGAGCTGATCATTGGGCGGGTTGGTCGGGTTACAAGGTATTTTACCCATACAATGTCATAATCGGGTTAGCAAAAGTGAACCCGTAACTTGCCCAATTAAGAAAAAAATAAATTTAACCCGTCCAATAGTTTGGACGGATTGGTCGGGTCAACCCGCCCAAACCGAAGTGGTATTTTTTTTTTTTTTACATTTTTGTAGTTTTTTTTCTTTTAAATACTAGTACTAATAGTGTGAAGTTTATCTTTTTAAGCTTAAAACAATATTTGAAATTTATAGTAAAAAGATAAAACAAAACTTAATTAATTTATATATTTATTTGAAAAAATTTCTTATATATTAATTGGCAATATATTAATAATTGCATCAACATTAAAAGTATTAAACAAAGTAACAAACATATATCATTAAAATGAAAAAGAAAATTAATATAGTCCAATTACAAACCAAAATCTAATTACAAATATAAATTTAATTAAGTATATATATAAATTTAATATATTTATTTAAATGTATTAAAAATAATAAATTAATAATAAGTTCTTAATTGGGCGGGTTGATAATTTTTTTCAACCCGCCCAATGTAATAATTTGGCTGTTTAAATTTTGGTTGGTTTATTCGGGTTGCATTTTTTGGCGGTTTTTTCAGGTTGGTTTGGGCGGTTTATTCGGGTTGTAAAAATTTATACACAACCCTACTTTTCTCCACCCGAAACCTGCAAAACTCAAACCCGATGTACCCGAAACCTAAAGAGTCAACTCGTGTGCACCTCTATTATCACCCATTAGCGTACCAAAATTTTAGGTGTCAACAAACAAACTGACTATAACAAATTCCATGTTTTTGGTATAGGTGAGGTGTGAGTGATTTACTAATGCCTATATATTAAATTATAGGCGTCAGTAAATCACGATGCCTATAGTTCATTTTAGGCAATTTTCTATTAAAGATTCAAATTTTCTATCCTAATAATTTAAGTAAAGGGTACAAATGAAAAAACAAAAAATGAAGTGGGTAAAATATATAGTTTATATATTATATAGAGGTCAAAATGCAAAAACGGAAAAATAGTATCTTTTTCGTGAAACGGTGAAAGCCGAGCAGAGAAGCGATAACGAAACGACTCACTCGCCCAACTCAATACTCAATAGATAAGATTAGAGCGAGAGAGAGAGAGAGCTTGTGAAACAACCAACAATGGCGTCTTCAGCATCGACTCTGTCGTGGAGTTCCTCAACCTGGCTCCAGAGCTTCAGTGGAAACGTGAACGAGCCCACCAAATTGTCAGACAGAAGAACGACCTTTGTCATCTTGGCCCAAAAGAAAGCTAAGAAGACTCGAGCGGTAAATTCAACAACTGGGTTCTTCTGGTTTCTTGTTTATATCAGTTGCTGCTTCATTGGTTTCTCTTTCTTCACGTGTTCATGTTTTGTTTGGTTTGCTGAGAAAATTTGAGCTCTAAACTAAGATAATGAAAATGAATGAAGTACACACTCACTTAATAGTGACCATTTGACTTTCTTGGCAGAATTTGATGTGGGTTTGCTTCAGAATTCAAGTTTATTGCATTTTCTCATTGATTCTATGTAAATTATTGAAATTAAGTAGCAGCATTATGATGGGATTTTGTTGATTTTGTGATGGGGTCAGATAATTTTGAAGGAGGATGTAGCTGAGTTGGGGAAGAAAGGTCAACTTCTTAATGTCAAGGCTGGTTTTTACAGGAATTATCTGCTTCCCACTGGGAAGGCTCAGATTGTTACTCCTGACTTGGTCAAGTAATGCATAACAACTGAACCTCTCTTTTCTTTTTTTTCATTTATTCATTGAGTGGCTTAATTTGTTTTATAATTTTCAATTGTTAATTATGCCAAGCATTAATGAGGTTATGTCAAGTTTATAGACTGATTTGATGACATGAAGGCTTGGTTGGAAGAGACTAAAATTGACTTATTTGAATTAATTTCCAAGTTCCATATTACAACATCTTTTGATCATTAGTAGTTAAGAACATGTTAGTAATTTCTTCCTTGCTGGTTAATTGTACATGCCACAAATTTGGACTTAATCCCACCTTTTAGTCATTATATGTGTTTACAAGGACAGCCAGTGGAAATTAAAAAAATAAAGCTTCTAAGGTACATTTGAAAATCAAAGATTGTTTAGTCTAAATAGCCCTGCTACTTCGATGCATGATTCCTTTTGTTGTTGGTGATATTACTTGGTTTTGCTGATGTTCTGTGATACTATCCATGCCTAAAATTTTGTAAATCTACAAAAATGTGCTTGTTGCTTTTGGACATTGGTAGTTAGAACTTGAACTTTAGGCTAGTAATGATAAATGTAAGAAGTGCTAACTAAAGCTGAGGGAAGTGATGTCCTTTCTCGGTATGTTATTGTTTCAAGTATCATTAGTGAAAAAAGGAAAGGTTAACTAACTAAACTGGGGGAGATGATCTTTTTCATTAAGTGTTTTTTGGTATATTGGCCCCAAAAATATCATCTTATGGATTTAACTTGCAACAAATTGTTGCTGAAATTTAATATCCATACAAATCAAGAAAACTGCGTGATACAGAGATAATATTTTTGTGCTGTAATGCACTGTGATTTCATTCTGAAGTTTATAAGTTCCATGTTATAACGATGTGGTTTTTATTTTTTCATTGTTGTTGTAGGGAAATGAAGATGGAAGAGGAAAGAATTGAAGCTGAGAAGAAGCGGGTAATCACGTGTCACTTAAATTTATCTCATTTGCCTGGTGTTTTGAATTGGTGGAGATCACTTGGGCCACTATTACATTTGGTTTATGTTTTCCATTTATGCAGGTAAAAGAAGAGGCAGAACAGTTGGCTCTTATTTTTGAAACTGTTGGAGCTTTCAAGGTGAAGCGCAAGGGTGGAAAAGGAAAGCAAATTTTTGGAACGTAAGTTGAACCCATGGAGTAATTAAAATAACTTACATTTCTTCAGAGTATCTTGTTCATGACATAGACCTGCTTTCGCAGTGTTACTGCTCAGGATCTTGTGGATATCATCAAGGCTCAACTTCAAAGGTATTATTTATTATCGTTATTGCTTTCAAGATTATGGTCTATATGTATAATATATGCACATATTTCTATTTCAGTTGTTATTCTAATCACTCCATGGAAGTAAAACTATTTCACAAGTTTTCAGAACACACACACATACGTTACAATCTAATCAAGCTTGTCCTTACTGCAATCTTTGCTCTAGCGTTATCCTAGACTAACGGTCTATAAATGAGTTTATACATGTATATTTTCAGTGTTTTGCCCCTCTGTTGTCTTAATTGTCTTTATTATCATTTGTCATCTGTAGGGATGTGGACAAGCGAATCGTTTCTCTTCCCGAGATTCGAGAAACTGGGGAATATGTTGCAGAATTGAAGCTTCACCCAGAAGTCACTGCTCGAGTGAGGGTGACTGTTTTCGCAAACTAAGGACAGGCAGGCACGGTTGAACTTGAAGTCATCTAAGTAAACCCTTTTTTGTAGGGGAGGATTTGTGTGACTTGGGGTTGATTTAAAGTAGATGGACATATCTGATAATGAGAACCATTCTAGGAGGAGGAGCAGGATCATTATACCAACCAAGAAGCTGCTTCACAATGAGAGTGCTGCTGTTGCACAATTTGTTTTGTACACAGTTTTTTCTTTAATCTTTATTCTCGTTAAGTTAGTTATGAGTACGGTGCTAAATTTGGTTGAACTTCTTCTCCCAAAATTGTCAAATCGGTTGACCAACTATGTAACTAAGTTATGGGAAGAAGGCAGGGCAGGTTTATCTGTGTTAAAAGAGGATATTGTTGATCATATTAAGACTAATTTCGGTTTGAACGCTCTTGTAAGATCCAACTGCTTTTACCCGAGATTAGTAGCCCAAACGATCAAGTATGCGATTTTGCTCTCATAAAGTTCGAGGTTCGAATCTCTTTTCGACATTATATAATGGTTGTAGAACACTAGTTAAAAATAATGGGATAAGAAAGTGCTAATATCTATTTTGGCAAAAAAATTCTACTAGGAAGAAAGAAAGAGGAGAAGGTGGGCATTAGGTTGGTAGGTTTGTACTGAAATTTTCAAGTGTTTCTTAAAATTTGGAGTTTTGTACAAGTGATTATTGGTAAGGTTGTTAGTCAAATCATGTAAGTCATATTTGTAAGAACCAAGGGTTGGCTCATCCACTTGGCCAATTAGGCAAAAATCTAAGAGCACTTCTATTGGATGAGCTAAAATGTGTTAAAAATAGTTAAGTAGCCTTCCATTGGATGATGTAAAGTTATATTTTTTTATCTAAATGAATAGTATTTCTTTATATGTAGTGAAATACTATTCATCAAGCTATAAATATTTTATTATTTTTTTATAAATTTTTGTATATATATGAGTGTGATACTATTATGTTTAATTATTTTATTTCTTAAAATGAATAAAATATTTTTAAAAATATAATATATAAATAATGTAAAGAAGCACATGTATGGTATAATGTAAAAGTTTTGAAGTAAATTATAAAAATGTATGTTTTTGTGATATATTTTATAATACACTTTCTTTATAATATTTAGCTAAAACTTATAAAAATATCTTCCATCAGCTCCTTTATACATATATTTATAATAGCTATGCACAAACTCTAATTAATCCATATATACATTTACATAACATTTACATATCCTTTATATAATATTTTAATATTTTTTTATAACTTTTCTCTCTCAATTTAGTATATATTTATTATTTTTTTTATTTTTCAATTATTTTATTTTACTTTAAGTAATAAAATATGTTTAAAGATATAATATTTAAATGATGTAAAGAAATATATAGAGAAGCTGATATATGGTATAATGTAAAATTTAGAGGTAAAATAGAAAAATGTGTGTTTTAATGAGGTATTTTAAAGGATAGAGTAGAGCACCCAATGGGAGTGCTCTAAGACCCCAAATTTTTGCTTTACTTATGTTAAAAAAAAACGGTTTCAAAAAAATTTCTCCTTTAGATCTCAAATTGCGCATCCAACAACCGACCGATCTAATTTGAATTTTTCAAAATTACACCTGATCTAATCCAATAGTAATTGGATATCCAATTTTTAGTCCGACCTATCCAATTGATATTTTTAAAAATGACATCTGATATGATTTAATAATAATTGGATATCCAATTTTTAGTAGTCGATTGTAATTAGATTAGTCAATTGTAATTATATTAATTGTAATTATATTATTCAGTCCACCCCTACCTAATACCTTATAAAATGTATGAACAGCAGCGGCTTATTAGTGGTGTTCAGGTGGCAAGGGGTGCGCCTAAAATTTCTCATATGTTCTTCACGGATGATAGCTACATTTTTTGCAAAGCGAGATTGGAAGAGGCTACCCATGTTCTTGACCTTTTACATACTTTTGAGCAAGCTTCGGGCCAGAAAGTTAATTTTGAGAAGTCTAGCATTTTTTTCAGCCATAACACCGATGTATCTACTCGGGATTTTATATGTGGTGAGATGGGGATTCATGAAGCTAATGAAGAGAGCACTTATCTCGGCCTCCCCAATATTATGGGTCGAAATAAGTCGGTTATTTTGGGTTATCTAAAGTCTAGAATCCAACAGAGAATTGAGAGATGGGAAGGCAAGCTTTTGTCTAGAGCGGGAAAGGAAATTCTTTTAAAGACAGTGGCTCAAGCGTTGCCCAATTATGCGATGAGTGTCTTTCTTCTTCCTAATGAGCTCAGCCAGGATTTAGAACGGCGGATGTGTAAATATTGGTGGGGTTCCTCAGCGTCATCAAAGGGTATTCACTGGTTAAGTTGGAAGCGCATGTGTTATCCCAAACCGTTCGGTGGGTTGGGTTTTCGAAATCTTCACCAGTTTAATATCGCTCTTCTCGGAAAACAAGCTTGGCGCCTAGTTAAATACCCAAATTCTTTGGTGAGTAGGGTGTATCAAGCCCGTTATTATCCGCATTCTACTTTCCTTCCGGCGAAGTTAGGAGGGAGTCCAAGTTTCATTTGGCGCAGCATCTTGGAGGCTCAAAACCTTATTAAGGATGGGGCTAGCATCCGTGTGGTTTCTGGGCACTCGGTTGGGGTCCTCTCTGACCCTTGGCTGCCTGATAATTCTAACCCATATGTGACTTCGACCCATTTAGCTCTTCAGAATACATGGGTCTCTCAACTTATGATAGATGGTAAAAATGCTTGGGATATCGATTTACTGAAGGATCTATTTCCAGCTAGGGATGTTGACTTGATTCTCAATATTCCTCTCTGTTTTGATGATGTTGACTCATGGTATTGGCGTCATGATAGGCTTGGAGTTTATACTGTGAAAAGTGCACACAATTTATTGCAATCTTCGATTCCAGGTGGTGTTTCCAGCGACAACTCGGGATTTTGGCGTCGATTATGGAACCTTAAAGTCCCGCCCAAAGTAAAGAACTTCTTGTGGCAAGCAGCCAAGGCCTGTCTCCCAACCAAGGTTCAATTGCAAATGAAGCATGTCACCATTGACCCAATCTGTCCGTTTTGCCAAGGAGACCGCGAGACTATCTCTCATGTTCTTGTGTCTTGCAATTACTCTGTTTCTTGCTGGAATCAATATGGGTTGGGCGTCTCTACCTTGATCCCAGGTTCATTTTCGGATTGGCTTTCTGCTCATTTTGACCGCTTGACTGGGGATCACAGGTCTAGCTTGGCAATGTTGTGTTGGGCATTATGGAAATGCCGTAATGATCTGGTCTGGCAACAGAAACATCACACGGCATTGGAGGTGGTTCTTATGGCTCGTACTGTTTGGAACCAATGGGTACATGCCCAGGATAAGGCTGTTGATCTTTCTCTGGGTCTTCTTGATTCTTCGGATGGGGCTGTGAAATGGAGTCCTCCTAAGCCTGGGTTCATTAAGATTAACACAGACGCTGCCCTCTTTGAGACTCAAAATCGTTTCAGCTATTCATGTGTGGTTCACGATCACAGGGGTTTGTTTCAAGGAGCTGTAGCTAGCTGTCGGCGTGGGTTGGTCTCTCCAGATGTGGCGAAAGTGCTCGAAATTAAGGAGGCTTTAAGCTGGATTAAAAATGCTGATTGGTCCCATGTTGAAGTGGAAACGGACTGTATGGTGGCTGTTCAATCTCTTAGGAGTAAAGTGGAACCACATTCTTACTTTGGTCGTCTCATTTGCGATTGTAAGCGTGCCCTCTCTGAGTTGAAGTCCAGAAATGTATCTATTAAGTTTATTAGACGATCTGCTAATGCTTTAGCCCACTGCCTTGCAAAGGCTACTAGTGTTGTTTCTGATCGTAGATTAGGAGTTCTTGATGTTTCTCCTGAGTTTTAAGTTGTACTGTTGAACGATCTCCTTTAATGAAATTTCCTCTTTATTGCCCAAAAAAAAAAAAAAAAAAAAACCTTATATAATGTCTTATATGTCAATCAATATGTATATATATATATATATTAATAGAGATTGCCCTTGCCATACCAACTCACGTAAAAAAAAATAAAAAGAAAAAGATTAATGTTGCTGCCCAGGATCGAACTGGGGACCTTTAGTGTGTAAGACTAACGTGATAACCACTACACCACAGCAACATTGTGTGACACTTATTCTCATTTACTTGTATTATAGCTTTCACATAGTTATTTTCGATTTTTTTTATATTGTTTGTCCCCCAAATATATATATATATATATATATTTATACAAATAGAAAGCCCTACTTTAGCGAAAGTTGATCATTAATCATTATTAGTACTACGATACATGATTTGAATTTGGTAAAATTTTAATAAGTTAGTAGTTATTATCATCATCACCTTATTACTATGCAAAAACGTCATGTAGTATACTATATCACGTGTGAAAAACTATAGTTACCAATAAAAGATTCCAATCTTAATCTACAAGAACCATGTTATGTTATGCTAATTAATTAATTAATTAATATTTACATAAATAAAAAGAAACTATAGTTTTAACTTTTAACGTGAAAAGGATAATTCTTTTTAATGAGTTAATTAAACTCACTAAACTTTATTGTGAAGAAAAGAACATTAAATTGATATTTATTTTATCATTATTTCTTAACTATAGTGGATGTCGAACTTTAATTATTTCATACATGTATAAGAGAAGAACAAATATTATTATTATTATTTATTACAAGCCTTATAATTCGTTCAAATAAATGCCTTTTTTTTTTTTATCTTTATATTTTTATAAACACAATCAAATAAAACACATGTCAAATTAAATTACACCACAATAGTAGAATGAAGCTCACACATGGCCAAATTAAAATGAAAAGTAGTGAGTCATTACTTGTCAATGTCATTAATATAAATTATTGGTATAGTGATTCAAAATCACAAGAAAATTATTTTAAACAGACAAAATACTCCTAATATTGGGTCCATAGTAGATATGTTGTCACTTTTAGTGGCCATTTATTGATGACTACTCTTTTTTAGTCTATTTATATCACCTTATGGAAATAATGGTGCAATTTACTAGTAAATTATAGAAGCATTGATTTAAATTTGAGAAATTTGTAAAAATGACTTTTTTTTAAGTGATTTTGCATCTTTGTATACTTTTGATAATTTTTTGCAAAATGAACTTTGTTTAAAATTCAACCAGTTGTCTAACTTTTTCGACCAACTGACTATTTGAATTTTTCGGCTATCTGTCTAAATTTTCGACTAGCTATCTAAATACCATTTTGCAAAAAATTATTAAAACTCGGCTAGAGTACAAAATAACTTTAAAAAATAGGTCATTTTTCCAAGTGACCCTTTAAATTTTTTATTCTAAATATGAAGGGTAAGATTAATTACTTAAGTGGTATTTGTGAAGTTAACCTAATATTTTTTGGCATATTTTAGATTGAGCCAAAAAGAGAGAAACTTAGGCCCACTTAATCATTATTTGCTTTAAAAAGAAAAAGGAAAATAAAAAACAAATTATATAATCATAACAACTTAACATAATTAAAAGTAAGCTAAAGTAAAGTTTAATGTTCAATCTTTCCTCGAATGGACATACGTGTGTTAGATATTTATACCCTTTTCGTAAGATTTTTTTTTTTTTGTAAGACTTTATAGCAAAGGAAGTCACATTATAATATTTATTTATTTTATATATATATAATATTGTCACATGTGCATTATCTTGTCATGGTGGGAAAGGTATATCTAAAAAAAAGATAGAGATAATTGATGCATGTAATTGAGTAATATTTCATCCAAAAATTATTCATATATACATATGTTAGGTATTGTTAAGTCTCAAAGTTTAAATCCTTCAAAAAAAAAAAAAAACCTCATTGAATTGATGCATAGAATTGTGTATATATATATATATATATCTTGTATTGCACGTATATAACTTTTTTCTTCTTCTTTTTTTGTGTCATGGGTTAACTATAATGTGACCTTAAAAACCTAACCCACCCAATTAAAGTGAGTGAAATTAGAACCATTTACATGTGTATTAATTTAACTTAGGTACCAACCTTATATATATTTAGCTCACCAAATTAATAAGTATGGGAACCACTTAAGAATTTTAAAAAAAATTAGAGATATACTTAATTAATTATATATAATTTGTTGGGTCAAGTCAAAATCATGGTTGGTGTCATGGAGAGTGAGAGAGACCAAACTCGATTTGGTTAAGTGATTTAGTTAGAACACATCCTTTGGAAGCAAACCCTATTTTGATTATATTATTAGTTTGAGTAAAGTCAAGCATTCGTATAAATCAAATTTTATAATTATATATATATATATATAATTGTTACTATTTTCTACCAAGAATTTGCATATTATTATGGTTGGTCGGCAGTTGAAAAATATATACCAATTCATGGACAGTATAGCTATAGTTGCTTAGAGTAATAACATTACAATATATATAAGTCAATAATACATATTTAAATTAATAAATAAAAATAAGTTGCATATATATTGCTAGGAAAGCACAGTTGTTCTAGAGTATATTTTATATATATTCTTATTTTTGCTTGATATATATATCTTTTATATATGTATGAACAAGTATGAACATTATTTAAAAATTTAATAATAGAGCACTATGTGTGTGTGTATAATAGTAGTGTGGTCAACAATATTTATTTGATGCGTGTCAAAATATGAGCTTTAGACCCAAATTTATATATATAAAAAAAGTATAACTAGTAGACCATTGAAGTGGTTTTAATTAAGTTTGATGATCTCGATCATGTTCATGAACAAGCATATTACATAATTTTAATAATTGAGATATAAGACTATTAATTAGTCTTATATATATCATCATACATTTTTTTAATCATATCGCATAATAATTTCGATATATATATATTTATAGTATTTTTACAATTACTATGACGTGGTTGTTGACGAGATTTTTCACCAACAGTTAAAAAATTTGAACAAATGTGGTTAGACTTTTGTAAATTTTTGTAAACCTAGTCCATGAGTCAATATTATTCTGTATGAGCATTTTTGGAGAAATTGTTTAAGACAATTTATGCAGAGTTTTTGCATACACAATTCGGTATCTTTTACTGTCAATCTCCTCTGTATTTATAGGGGTTGATGGACAATTTTAGGTAACTGTACAATATTTGGTAACTTTTAAGAAAAGGTAACTTCACAAATACTTAAATTCCTAAATATGATAATTCCCTTGATATCAGGCATTTATTAGATAATTGCGCATATCAATCTCCGAGTTCTGCGATGATTCGTTCTTATACGCTTCACAAGACTGTTGCAAGCTAAATGTGTTCCTCAAACGGGAGGTTATACATCAGGACGATCTGACCCAAGTGATGCTCAAAGCCTGATGAGGGCAATCTGGAACTTGTGTTACTCGATCTCTATCTCACACATCTGTGGTGATATGGAGGATCTCTAAATAGCCAAACTCAGTGATGTAACCTCAAGCTATTTAGTCTGGAGTCGATAAGACATCTTTAGAGTCCAGTAACCTTCATTTATTGCTCGATAGCTAGTTGAACATCAGAAGTAGTATTATTATTGTTGAAAAATTAATAGAGTAAAGAAGGTTAAAAGATGCTTTGACAATCTATTCATGTTATTATAATTAAGCTTTGTTTTTTAGTAGATATGTATATAGGTTAGGCTGGTTTCATAGCCATACAAATTAGAATGGACACATACAAGTCCAACTGATGAGATGAGAGTAGAGGTTGGAGAATACGCCACCCCTACATGTACATTTCCTCAGAAAAACAAACCCATTTTACAATTAAAACAATTTTATTATAAATATATATGATATATCTATGCATGTGATTCAGATATGTATAAACCTAAATATTCAACACTGTCACCATTTGATTGGCCTTTTTTGGTTTTACTACTTTGACCCCACCATATACACTTCTACTACAACTTTCACTTTATTAGAAGTTGAGTAGTTCAATTTGTAGAGAACATTTTAAAAAATATTACTTTTTTGGATCAATTAGACTTGGACACTCTTTAACATAGATTTTCAATAGTACTGCCAATAAATGAGTACTAACAATTATGATAATGTGACAACATAACGACTTGGTATAACAAGTCACCACCATGTAAATATTTTTTTCTATATTAATTTTGAGTTTTCATATATAATGTTTATAAAAGATTTTTTTAATTATTTAATTTAATAAATATGTGACAATCATGTAATCAGGTAATATTTCTAAAACTTTTAAAAAAAATTCAAAATTTATTTTTAGAAATTAATTAATAACTATAAATATTGATCATTGATCTTAATCTAATAGTTAATATTAAATTAATTATCTATCGGTAGTACTCATTAAAATCGTCTCAATATTTATATATATACTTTCAAGGTGCATAGAAATATAAGCATATATTTTAAGTATCAAAATTTTGATTTTGTTTAATTGTCCATCTAATAATACTAAACCCTATAGCTAGTACATTAGTATGTATATAATGATTGGACAATTCTTCTATAGGGGCTTCACTTTAAGCCCTACCAGTAGGGCTTTCAATGTTTCTCGACCCGTGAACAATTTTCAGCGCGACTTTTTTTTATGACTGTGTATATTGTAGCTATTTAGAGCATCCTGTAAATTTTCAGAAAATTCTGAATAGTTTACAGTATCGAAAACTAGGTTCAAACATGTTGTTTTCCACTCGCATACAAAAAATTAGTCACGCGTGCAACAACATGTTTGAACCTAGTTTTCAGTACTGTAAACTATTCAGAATTTTCTGAAAATTTGCAGGATGCTCTAAATAGCTACAATATACATGGTTATAAAAAAAAATCGCGCTGAAAACTGTTCACGGGTTGTAAACACTGAGAGCCCTACCGGTAAGGCTTAAAGTGAAGCTCCTATAGAAGAATTCCCCTGTAATGATTATTCATATATATATATATATATATATATATGAAAAAAAAAAGTTCATAAACCTTGGCACTACTCATACACATGTGCCAATAATAATGTCCAATTAATAAATTACCAAATCAATCATTATAATCTCTCTCTCTCTCACTCTCACTCTCAAATTGTAAAAATGTATTTAATTTGGACATGTCACGCAACATGGCTCCCTCTCAAAAAGACGTGCACATAATAACAAATATCAACGCACGTACCTACTCACTACTTAGTAACTAGCTACACCTATTAATGGACTATTCACAAACACATGGTGTGCATTATTCAACATTCTAATCTCTTTACCTTGTATTATGGCAAAGAACTAAAAGAAGGGTTATCTTTAATAAAGGGTAATTTTTTTTTATTATTTTGAAACAAGAAAATTGAGATATGACCGGTTAGAGAAGAGAAGTGTAGCTAGTTGAGGAAGAACTTGATTCTATATGAGATGGAATAAGCCATAAGGTGGGGTCCAAACCTAGAAAGACCATATTATATAGATGGATAAGTAGAGTGACCAAAACCAAAAATGTAGTTTGTGGTTTGAGTGAAAGAATATCTTTCTTGGGAATATCAATTTGTGGGCATGGGAGATGGACCCCATTCACAAGATAACTAGATATATCACCTTATGATGATGATGATGATGATGATGATGATGATCTCAAAGTCTCTTTTTCAATTTTTTTTAAAGGGTAAGTTAAAGTGACCTGAAAAAGTCTTGGATCATAGACACACACATAGAGAGAGTTAGTTAATTAGGTGGAACTGTTAGGCTGGCTGAGAACTCAGAACTGAGTTGGACCATGTAAAATACATATATATATATATATATATAGCTAATTTTTATGTAGGGCCTTCAAAAATAGCTTTATAGTAGAGCTTTCAGTGTTTCTCGATCAGTGAACAATTTTCGGTGTAATTTTTTTTTATGACCGTGTATATTGTAGTTATTTAGAGCATCACTGCGATTTTTAGAAAATTCCGAATAGTTTACAGTACCGAAAACTTGGTTCAAACATGTTGTTGCACGCGTGAGTAATTTTTTTTATACGAGTGGAAATCAACATGTTTGAACCTAGTTTTCGGTACTGTAAACTATTTGGAATTTTCTGAAACTTTGCAGGATGCTCTAAATAGCTACAATATATATGGTCATAAAAAAAATTCGCGCCGAAAACTGTTCACGGGTCGAGAAACACTGAGAATCCTACCGGTAGGGCTTATAGTGAAACCCCTACATGAGAATTGTCAGGTATATATATATATATAAATATATATATGAAATTTATATTTTGTTTGTCATTTAATGCAAATGAATTTTAAAAAAGAAAAGAAAAGGAAAGAACCTAATCCACATGAGAGGAGTGACCTACTTTCGGTGGTGCTCTGCCAAAATCTAGCCGTGCCGCCCAATGCCATTCCGCAATTTGCACAGTTGTGTTCTCTGTGTGCGTGTGTGATTTTTTAGTGTCCCACATCGATTCACCACTCCAAAAAGTACTTCAAAAATATAATAGAATATATATAGCATCACTCACTTTTCGTGAATGAAAGGCAACCATATGTATCCATCCAAACTACACTAACCACTTACTTACTCAAAGTATATGTTATTAAATTTCAATTTCAATTTCAATTTCATTATTATTAATAATAATAAAATTAATTAACAACAAGTATATATTAATTCAAAAAAATCCATATTCATAACAGCAAAACTATAGAATTTATCAAATTTATAATAATAATAACAATAATAATGATAATAATTCACAATGATTTTTTTTTTTTTTTAATTTTGGACTAGTAATGACAATCAACCAAGGCAGGGGCTGAGAAGACGAGAGCTTGTTGAGTTGGAGCAAATTGGAACTTTGATTCGCGGTGGTGGTGGTGGTGGTGGTTGTGGTTGTGGTCCTCTTCCGGCGCCGGAAGGTTCAGATCCAGTGACAGAATATTCCTCTGTACTTTATTAGGGTGTTGAGGAAGAGAATGAAACGACGATGAATTATTTGTCGTAGCAATAGTAGTTGTAGATGATGAATTGTGTGCTCTGTGCCGCCTCATGTGGCCGCCGAGGGCTTGACCGGAGGTGAACTCGGAGCCACATATGGAGCACTCGTGGACCTTATTAGCCTGCTTGTTGTTAAACGACGTCGTCGTTTTGTTGAACACCAATACTTCTTGATGATGGTGATGATGGGGAAGGGGATGAGGATGAGGATGGGGATTAGGATCATCTTCTACTACTTCTTGATCTTCTTCGTAGAATTCTTCCGCGGCGGCGGCGGTGGAGATGGGATGAAGAGACTTTTTATCGTCCGAGAACAGTTTAGGCTTTTTGTGACTGGCGCGGTGGCCGCCGAGAGCTTGAAACGACGGGAAACTCCGATTGCATGTCTTGCACTCGTAAACATAGAATCCTTTAGTATCATTACTAGGAGTAACTGTAGTAGTAGTAGTGGCGGTGAGTAGTGGAGTCTCTTTGCGACGATGGCGACGGCGGTGGCGGCGGCGGAGATGATCGCCTTGAGCGAGGAGAATGAGGCAATTGGCCATGTCTTGTTCTTCTTCCTGATCTGTAGTAGTACTCTCTCCTCCTCCTCCTCCTCCGCCGCCGCCGCCTGCAGATGAGGTTGTGGGAGAGGAGAAGGAGTAATTAGCGCTTGAGGATGAGGTAGAAGCGGCGGCGGTGGCGGTGGCGGTGGCGGTCAAGGGGGAGGAGGGTTGCCTCTGGCGCTTGGTGCGCTTGCCTTTCATGAGAATATTCATTTGTTGTTGATGATGATTATGGTTGTTGTGGTCTTGTTCATGAGAGACTACTACTTCTACTTCTTCCATGGATATTGAATGAGTGTATGTGTATCTGAGTGTGTGTATATATATATATATATATATAGGAAAGTTTTAGATTTAAGGTAGGAAAATGGAAATGGGAAATTGAAGGATGTTATGTGTGTTTATATATATTAAGAAGAGAAAAAGAAGAAGTAGTTGGAGGGAGAGAGAGAGTGGGGTATGGCTAGCTAGGGATAGAGATAGGTATATAAAGGGTGAATATATATATATATATTTATATGAATGAGTGTTATATATATATGTTGATAGGGTTTCCAACCTTGCAAGTTTGTATTACTTACTATACCAACAACAACTACAACATCATCAACAAACAACAACAAAAGCAGCTAATTCTACTTTCAACTACGACCACCTCATTTTTATTTATTAATTTTTAAAAAAATTATTAAATATATATATATATATATAATATTGAGTGAGTGAGTGAGTGTGTGTGAGAGTACTACTACTTGTCTACTTGTATATATTGTGATGATGATGATGATCATATGAGAACATTAGTACTTTTTGTGATAAGCAACTTGAGGAGTGGCTTGTTTAGTTTTTTTCAGGAGAATTGCAGAGGGGCCAACACCATAAGTAGGTGACATATTGTTATCGGTATAATCTAATATCGGGTTTCACTTATTTGAATTTGATAAGTATTATGAGGTATCGCTAACCAATCATGGAGTGTCACCTGATGTGGTGTTGGATACCTTAACGTGCCAAATAGCAACACTTTTTTTTTTAGTGATATTTGTTACGAGGCATCAAGGTTGGTGTTCATTACTTGTGCGATATCCTTTAGTATATTAGCTAGTGAGCTTTATCACTTATTGAGAGATTAATTAAACTCAAGTCAATTTATTTATATATGAGTGAATATTTTCACCATCATCTATTTAATGTATAATAGCTTTTACTATTGGGATAATACCATTTCAATAGTCATCTAAATCCAATTTTGATAATAAAAATTATTGGAGAACTACTATACATTTTTCAAGTCAATGATCGGTAGAAATATTTTGTTCAAAATTAGGTTTCGAGACTATTTTTAACTCATCATTTGCAAAATGCAGGGTTCAAAAAATAGAAGGTATGAAATGATCTTATTCCTTTATTACTTTATTTTCTATATATATAAAGAAGTTTAAGCTTACAAAAGTTAGATAAAAATAAAGAGAGAAATGGGATTGGGTTAGATTGAAAGCATGGTAATATATATCTTTCACTTATAAAGAAAAGCATACCCCTACAAATATATATATATATATAAATATATTTATATAATATGCACTGATCACTACCACACATTTATATATATATATATATATATATATATTATATAGTCTTTGTTTTCAGTGTTTTACATATTCGGATCATTCATGTGATGACTTTCCAATAAACCTCCCTTTTACCTTTGTTTATATATAAAAACTCCCTCGTGTTTATCTCTTTATCTTTAACTATATCTCTTCTATATAATAAGTGTGTAGATAACAGAAATTTTTGGTTTTAACGGTCTTTATTTTTTTAATGTTAAATTTAAAGGAATATTCTTATATTTAACATAATATTCTTATATTTAACAGTAGTTTGTAAACACTTAAACTTAAATAAAATAAAATAAATAAAAATATGATATTTTTGAAATATTTTACAATGATAATTATTTAAAAATAATAAATAATTAAACAAATTAAAATATGATATTTTTGAGATGTTTTATCATGATAATTATTTAAAAATAATAAATAATTAAACAAATTAAAATAAGATATTTTTTAGATATTTTACAATGATAATTATTTAAAAATAATAAAATCATACGTTTTATAACTTAAATAAAAATTAATTAAACTTAAACTCGATTATTAGAATAATATCATATTAAATATATAATATAATCTACTATCAATTAGCAACAAATTAATTTAAAAAAAAACTAGCAAGAAACTTAAATTTAAAATCTAAGTATAATATTTAATATTATATTAAACATATAATATATAATCTCTTGTTGTCCCTCCCAAATTCAAAATTAAAACAAACATAAACTTAAACAAAAATAAATAAATTATTTAATTAAAATAAGATATTTATTTGAAATTTATATGACATTAATATAAATTTAATAAAAATAATTAAGAAATTGTATAAATAAAACTAAGCAAACGTGCATATTGCACGTTCTTTGTATCTAGTACATATAAATATATATTAGGTGGAAGCAATATATAATACATATTTACTTAGTTTTATTTAAAAAATTATTAAATATATTTATTAAATTTTTATGATTGTCATATAAATTTTAAATAAATAAACAATATTATATATATATACAAAAGAATGACATAAACATATTAAAAGAAAAACTAAACATATATATTGCTTATGGTTTTTAAAAATATATACATTTAGATCATAAACTACACTATTTAATATATAAAATATTTATGATATTATTCAAATCATGTTTTTATAATTGGAGAATAAACTTGTTTATTCTTGATAGAAGATAATTGTTATTCTAAGTTCTTATATAGTTATACAGTCATATTATTTACACATACGATACTTATATAAAATATATTTATAATGTTTGTTGTTATTTAATATAAATATATATTTAGTTAAGTTACATTAACTAATAAAAATTAAGATTATATATTTTATTATTATTATTATGATAATGATGATATTTTATAATATTTGAATTTATATTTATATAATTATTAAATATTTATTTTTAATAACTTTTAAAATTATATTCTGTTAAATATTTATAATATTATGTTAAAATTAAGAAAAAAAAACATTAAACCCAAAAATTAATATTAATATTAGTATGATTTTATTAGTCGCTACAATGTATACAAGTTTATTTGATTTTCTTCTAATTTCTAACAAATTTTGACTCACCAGAATTTTGTGATTATAATCATTTCGGAAGCTATAGCAAACTACTTAATTAACCACCCAATAAAATAGTTACTATGTCTATATAAATATATATATATATATATATGGGGGTTTCTTTGGTAGGGCTCTCAAAATGATTTTTTTGTGTTTCTCAACCTTTGAACAGTTTTTGGTGCGATTTTTTTTATGACTATGTATATTGTAGTTATAGAGCATCCTGCAAATTTTCAGAAAATTCCGAATAATTTACAGTGCCGAAAACAGATTATTGCATACGTAACTAATTTTTTTATGCGCGTGGAAAATAACATGTTTGAACTTAGTTTTCGGCACTGTAAATTATTCAGAATTTTCTGAAAATTTGCAGGATGCTCTAAATAACTACAATATATACGGTCATAAAAAAAAATCGCGCCGAAAACTGTTCAAAGATTGGATAACACAAAAGAGCCCTACGATATGGCTCTTTTTGAGAGCCCTACCAAAGAATCACCCTATATATATATATATATATATAGATAAATATATAACACCAAGTAGTTAATTAATTGTGACCATATATATATATTTATATATCTATAGAGAGAGAGAGTTGCCACGGTGTAGTTTTTAAATTTTGTGTACATGTGATAACATTTGACTGATAGATCATTGTCTAGGCATTCATGAGAGTGACTACAAAATTTGTAATATAAATAAATTATTTATTTTATTTATATATATATATGCCAAAATTTGGACCACATTGAATTGAGGTATAGTACTATAGTATCGTATAGTATAGGGTAGGGGATGAATATGTGATTATTGATTGAATTATGTGTAATTACGTTACTAATTATTATATTATTGGATGATCGATACACCCTCACCTATTCTATGATTTCAATTATATATATATATTATAATATTAAAATTACATAATTAATTTCCTTACTCTACATATCAATACTAATTTATTAATTATATTTTATAATATATAGCTTGGTTTGGAAGTTTAATATTTCATGAGAGAGCTAATTTAACTCTCTTGTATTATATTAATATATATATTTATCGAGTAAATCCAAAATAAATATACACCAAAATATTACAAGTAGTGATGTGATATTGCTTTTTAAAACAGTGAATCTCAATTTTAATAAATGTGATTGGTTAAGCTAAATTGTCATTATGTATAATTTTTAAGTGCATAATTTATAACATATATTATTATTTGGTTATCCAATCAAGTATCAATTTAAAGAAAAGAAAAACGTGGTTTTGAAGTTTACTACCCAAAAATAAAAATTAAAAAAAAATTCAAATAAAGAAAAGAAAAGTGGGCATCTTAGAGGATCAACTTAGATTTTAAGGTGTTACTATATTTCCTTATATAATGTAAATAAAATTATTAAATGTTTTTTTAATATGAAATATTTGAAGGTGTGTGGTCAATTATTACTTATTTTAAAATAAATAATTCTATACCTTGAACTTAATTGGTATATAGTTTCAAAGAAATTTTGATGAGGTGGGTTTGTATATAATTTCTTTTTAAAACCAAATTGTTTTTTTACAGATATTAATAATTGACCAAATATATATATATATATGCACTCTTAATGGTTACTACCCATATTAATTATTGGATTAAGAGATTAATGATCTATATTTATAGTTGTTAATTAATATTTCTAAAAATAAATTTTGATTTTTCAAATTTTTGGAAGGTTTATCTGATGAAAAAAAAAAAACTAAATTCGAAATTAATGTAAAATAAAAATATTTACCTGTTGGTGACTTACTATACCAAGTCACTATATTATTAAATCATTATAATTATTAGTACCCATCTATAAGTAGTAACCATTGAAAAATCTTTTATGAACATAACAAATCAATCAAGATCGAAGGGCATATAATTGACATGCCATATAAATAGGTAGAAAGTGGTAAAGTCAATTGGAATAGTACTGATTATTTAAAGAATCAATATTTATATATACATATATTATGTATAATAATATATATAATATTATGTGTAGCAAAATACGACATAACTTAGTTCTCTGTAAAATATGCTTCCAATTGGCAATTACTGACCAAATTCTCTATAGTTTGATCTTCGAATAACCAACGACTTCATTATCATCACTATTATTATTATTATTATTATTATTATTATTATATATAACATATTATTTTTTGTTGTTGTAGACTTTGTATTTATATGGATGGTTTTAAAAGTCGGATTTCGTTAATTAAATTAACATTATGGCAATTAAACTTAGCACCTAATTAATTAATTTTATATTATATGTATAATCGTACGTAGCAGCCTCATGCATATACAGCCAGCCCTACACAAATAATATTAATTAGTGTTATTATTATATAAATATAAATATAAATAAAAACTATTGCTAATTATTGCTCTCCAACCCTATAGAATAGAATAGCTACAAGTAATAAGATTAATTAACTGTTACATTATATAATTAATTAAGCAATTTGAGGGACTGCTGATTAATTGGGTATTCATTTATTAAGACTATTATTTAATCTTACTAGCCTATATGTCAAAGAATCTTAACCATATCAAAATTGGAGTCTCAAAGTTTTCATTACCTAAATTAATGATTAAGACAGCCAAAGAGATGCTTAGTAATTAATATTCTAATTTGCATTCCCAATTACATCAATATCTATCTTATTTTTAGGGTTTTTTTTTTTTCAATTAGTAAATATATATGTAGCTAAGGAAAAGAGTTATATATGGAAGCTACAACCAAAATTACCTATTATTTTTTTCATTAAAAATAGATTTATACAATTTTTTTTTATCCTTATGTGTTTAATCAATTTTTTTTTTGTTTTCAACCCTTTATTTGAAAAAAATTAGTCAAATTATTTTCAAATAAGAACCAAACTAAATTTAAACACAAGAGGGAGTATAGATTCTATACTAAAAAAAGAAATTTAGTCTATTACCATTAATTTTTTTATTATTATTTTACTTTTTAGTTGGGTCACCATTCCAACTATATATAAAAGTAAATATATTTATATATAAGGTTTATACTTTGTTAAACCATATGTTTTGTCTTATTACTTGTTTAGATTCTGTGTTTTAATAAATTACTTTTTAGACCCTATATTTTTTAAAATAGTTCAAGTAGAACCCTAAACTCGATTTTGGTCAAAATTTTATCAACTAAAATTACAAATAATTCATCAAATTAACAATTCAGAACAAAAATATAATAATTCTGCTTAAAAATTATGTTGTTATATTCAATTTTTTAAAATAAAAACTTCAAATAAGTAATAAAAAAATACAGAATAAAAAAAAATATAAAATACACGTGCACCTTTTTTTTTTCCTTCCATTTATTGGCTAATAAGTATTTAGAGTAGTCACACTACATTAACTCTTACTTTTCATAAGGGAAATTCTCCTTTTCTTTCTTCCTAACAAATATTTTCTAATCCATTTACTTTAAAATAGTTTATTGGCCAAATGTTGATAAAAGTAGCAAAAAATTTTAGAACCAAGTGAAGTGGACTATAATAGTAATACAACAATAATATATATCGATGTAACTTATTATTTTGAAAGCAAATAAAAACAATATTTATATAAATATTTATAGTATATGTGTAAAGGAACATATTCAAAGAATGTATTATTATTAACTATAGAGGAGTGAAGCCAAAACTAAACAAAGGCAGATAATGGCCAATAAAGATTTCTTTGGCGTAAGAAATACAATCATTTTGGATTAGTCATATCGTGTGAGGCACGTAACTAATAATAAGCTATACATAAAATTTTTATATGTATATGATAATTTTTTTTATAGGGTTTCATTTTAAGTCCTATTGGTGGGACTTTCAGTGTTCTCAATCTGTGAATAGTTTTTGGCGTAATTTTTTTTATGACCGTGTATATTGTAGCTATTTAGAGCATCCTACAAATTTTCAGAAAATTCTGAATAGTTTACAGTACCAAAAACTAAGTTCAAATATGTTGTTGCACACGTGACTAATTTTCTTTTATGCGCTTGGAAAACAACATGTTTGAACCTAGTTTTCGGTACTGTAAACTATTCAGAATTTTCTGAAAATTTGCAGAATGCTCTAAATAGCTATAATATACACGGTCATAAAAAAAAATCGCGCCGAAAACTGTTCATGGGTCAAGAAACACTAAAAACCCTACCGGTAGGGCTTAAAGTGAAGCACATATATATATATGTAAAAAAATTATATAATAATTAAAATGTTATTATTATTTATTTATTCCTATATATATTCTTGTAATATATGCTATATATGCTCAAGGAGATTATGGCCAAACAAAGAAATGGAAAAAGAATCGAAGAACCAATATTTATGTTTCCACATGTCAAAAGTATGTGGTGAATATTCTCAACTCAACTACATATAATTTTTTGAAAAGAGTTACAAAATTTTATGTGAATATAATTTGTGTGGTCAAAGAAAATGGGAAGGAAGTAATGAGAATGATGTGATGTTCTAGAGCAAGTTGAGATGATATAAATATTTTTTATTTTAATTTTAATTTTAAAAATAAAAGAAAAGGAGTGAAGTAGTAATAGTAATAGTAGTAGAAGTAGTAGTACTTAACACTCACTCTACTCTATAACTATAGTACTCTATCTTTATCTAAATCTAAGCTACTTTAACTGTTGAGACGTCACTTGTGACTTGTTAGGCACTCATGAGAATAAGTTTAAGAAGAACTAATTTATAAGTTTTCTTAATATTACACATTATTAATTATTACAATATACACTAAACTTTATAAGTTTTCTTAATATTACAAATTATTAATTATTACAAAACACACTAAACCTAATTTCATACACTCATTTTTTTAATAAACATATGTATATGGGTTTCTATTTTTTTTTTGGATTCTGTGTTTTGTCAAATTATCTGTTTGGACCATGTGTTTTAGCAAATGACTTTTTGGACACTATATTTTGTAAAATGGTTCGTATAGAAACCTATACGCAATTTTGGTTAAAGTTTTATGAGTTAAAATTACAAATAATTTACTAAACTAACAATTTAAACCAAAAATAAAATTATTTTGTTTAACAACGTTGTTGTTATATTCAATTTATCCTTCATCAAAATTGGGTTTAGGCGTCTATTTGAACAATTTTACAAAACACAGAATTCAATCAGGTAATGACACAAAACACATTGTCCGAAAAATATATATCATATATATATATGGAAGACTTCTCAATGGTTACTACCTATAGATGGGTACTAACAATTATGATGATTTGGCAACATAGTGACTTGGTATAGCAAGTCACAAACAAGTAGATATTTTTTCTACATTAATTTTGAATTTAATTAATTTTTTTTGCTATAATTAATGGTATTTCGAACTAATGAGAAATAATAGCTATATTTTGAAATTGACATGCATTTGAAAAAGCATACAATATTATATTTTCATAATAAATACACGTTTTTCATCAGGTAATATTTCTAAAAATTTGAAAAAAATCAAAATTTACTTTTAGAAATATTAATTAACAACTATAAATATGGACCATTGATCTTAATCCAATAGTTAACATTATAGTAACCATCCATGGGTAGTACCCATTAAAAATACACCCATATATATATATATATATAAGGATTCTTTGATTGGCACAACCATAGTATATCATATAGCATATATAGTGATTATCATGTGGTTATAGTTGAGTGAGTGTGCAATGCCAACTTATAATAAAGCCACTAAATATGAGGTGTGCACATATGCCCTTCTTCTTGTTAATTTGCACTGCAAAAAATACCAATAATTTCTAGCTCATAAAAGCCTCCCCAACTTGTGGATGAAATTGATGAGAACTAGTCAAAGTAAAACCCAAGTGGGAGAAGCATTAAAATGATTTAAATATAGTACTAATCTTTGACATAGTTGGTTAAATCCAAAGAGAAGGTTACAATTAAATCATTTAAATTTAGATTTTAGGTAAGTGTTTAGTGATTTTAGTGTGTTAATTGTCTAGACAAAATTGAAGCCAAGTTTGAATAAATTGTGCTTAGCTACTTACTACCTTTGATTCCATGGCAAGGACTGATTAACTAACTATAAGTAATAACAAATGGTTGTTCAATTCCAATAATAATGAATAATCACTCACTCACTCACTCACTACTACAACACACAAAAAAACTACTCCATTAATTAATTCAATCATATTTTTATAGGCCAATTCTTTCTTATTGCTTGGCTCCAAAGTAACAATCTTTCACAAGGGAGTTGAACTCATCATCATCATCATCATGTGTCTCCATTATTTGACTAATAATTATTGCAAAAATAGACACCTATATAGTGTTCCTCAAGGCATATACACATGAATATATACCTTGTTCATTTCATTATCTATGTACATATATACCCTTACTTCCATTGCTTGTATTTGCAAAAAGTGAACAATTTACTTTGTCTTTTAATAATAATTTTCAACACCCCTTTTGTGAATTTGGGCTCTAAAGCAAGCAAAGTTAGTGACTACACTATTCAAAGTTTTTTTTTTTTTTTTTTATAAGAAATTTTGTATTTTTTTGGCAGTATTATTGTAAGCTAGTAAGTTTGACACAAATTTGAAGAAATAATAGTAATAAGGGTAGGTAACTATTTTGTACCCTTTATTTTTGTAAAGTATCATTTTGGTACCCTGTATTTTCAAATTGTACATATTTAAAATCCCAAACTCAAATTTGATTAATAAAATTTTAACAATTTAATCAAATTACTCTCAATCATACGAGCTCCAAATTATATATAACTGCTAACTGTTTGGTCATATTGATAAAATTTTATCAATTAGGATATCAAATATCTATGTTTTTAAAATACAAGATACCGTATGAACATTATTGAAAACAGAGAATACCGAAACGATACTTTGTAAAAACAAAGAGTACCGAAACGATACTTTACAAAAACAAAAAGTACCAAATAAGTAAATTCCATAGTAATAATAATAAAGTTAGGTGATCTAACTTACAAACAAAAATTTAGTCACATCAGTAAATTTATAGAGTAATTGAAAAATATTTTATTAAATTATTAAATTTTGGATTGCTATTATACCTTGAATTTGTTCCTCACTTGCCTACATGATTGCAATTAATGTAACAAGACCAAGAAGTAGCTATATGAATTAAACTAATAATCAACATGGGAAATTAATAATATAAAATCATTCAATAATTTTGGGTTTTTAAAAGCATAAATAATAGATATTTTCTCTTAATAAGGGGACTAAAACATGAGGGGAGCAGCTAGCATATGCATATGTTTTAGAAGTCAAAGGATTTAGATTACCAAATATGCTTATATAAATATATATAATATGTGTCGTTTTGATATTAATGAGAATGATTTGTGCTATTAAACAATAGCAAGCACCAAAATTGAGTAATTTTGCTTTAAGAAACAATCCAACGAAGCAAGTTCACATATGGACATAATAAACCTCAACTGTGCCACGTACTACTCTCTCTCTCTCTCTCTCTCTATATATATATATATATATATAAAACGTTGGTGTATATTATAACAATCATTGAGTAATTGATAAGAACGACAATAATGGAAGACAGACGACGAAGTTACAAGAAAATGACGAAATTTAACAAAAACGAGAAATTTCAAGAAAAACGACAATAATTGAAAAAACGACAAGAATGAGAAACCTAAAAACGCCAATGTCGTTTCTTAAGTATATGTCGTTTTTACATTGCTGAAAGTTTGTCGTTTTTCTCACAGTTCTATTATAAACGACAATAAATGGAAGAACCATAATTAACTGTCAGTATTTCATAAAAACAAGAAAATGACAAAATTTAACAAAAACGAGAAAATTCATGAAAAACGACAATATTTTTAAAACGACAAGAGTGAGAAACGTAAAAACGCCAATGTCGTTCCTTTAGGATTTGTCGTTTTCACATTGCTGAAAGTTTGTCGTTTTGCTCACAGTTCTATTATAAACGACAATAAATGGAAGAACCATAATTAACCGTCAGTATTTGATAAAAACAACAGAAACAAAAAACGAAAATACAAAGCTAAATTCAAACATTCAAGAGTGAAAAGGGCTATGTTAGTGTATGAAAATACTAAGACAAAACTATTGAAATTCAGTAGTAATATATCTTTGCATGTATTGAGAAACTGTGGAAGTGAAAATTTTGGTAAAGCCCAGCTCTGGTAAGGAAGCAAACGAAATAATCTCAATTTTTATGAAAATTCTGGTTGGATTGGCTTCCTTTAAGTTCAATCTAAAGTCTAAACCCCATCTATTGTCATGTTCAATCTTAACAACAGACAGACACAAGAGAATATGTATGGTAATCCACTCCATTCAAATCCAACTCAAATGCTTTCATTTAATAGAGCAGGCATAGCATAGCATAGCTTAGCAGCTTTAAACTTTATTACCAGAGAAAAACTAAAATCACAGACATCCACAGTTTCACATAGAGATTAAATTAATCAAATTAAAATAAATAAATTGATTAATTTAATTGTGTTGGGAAGTGATAGGATAAATAGAATAAGTGTAAGAGTATTGGAAATATGAAATGTTTGGTTGGATGGAAGATTAGTGAAAAACTAGGGTAAAAAGAATGAATTAGGAATGTTTGTTTATGTAAGAAAAAATAGGGAAGAATGAATTGATATTTGAGTGAAAAGAAAAAAAAAATATTGGGAAGAAAAATGTGATTTTTAGCCTTTAGGTAGCTGTGTTGGCAGCTTGGTGCATCAGGCGTGGTGGGCCTGATTGGGCCGGGTGGTGAAGCTTTGGAGGCTGGCGGGAGCTTCTTTGGTATGGTTGAGCTGAAGTGAGGCATGATGCTGTGCAGGAGATGGACCGAAATGTGGGATGGCTGGGAGAGGCCAACTGGGCTTCGGATGGTGCAGGGATGGCTCCGTGGGCTTAGGGAAGCACAGGGAAGAGGCGGGCCCAGGAGGATGGCAGCTGGGTTTCGGCTGGGCTTGGGCCTGAAGCTTCTGGGCTTGTGGAGTTGGGAGGCACGGCTGATTGATGAACTTGTTGCTGCTGGGCGTTGGGGTGATGCTGAGATAGGTGGCGGCAGCTGGAGATAGCCAGGCGTGTGGGTGTGCTGGGAGGCAGCTGGGTGATGTCTTCGTGGGCCTAGCATGGGCGTGGGCTCTGGTGGCTGGGCCGAATGGCTATCTTGTTGTTGGGCCTTTGAGAAAATACAAATTTTTTTTGTTTCTTTCTTGAAAATGCCATATTTTACCCTTTTTTTTTTTTCAGTTTTAAATCTTTTTTAACACCAATCAAACAACATACTCCCTACAAAATAAATCATAAACTAAATTAAAATTAAATTTTTTCACTAATAAAATATATCATATAACTTCCATGAAAATATTAATTAAAATTTAATTTACATAACATTTAATTTCAATAAAATCATATTTTTAGCATTCAACTAACAATACTAATTTCAACTAATTAAATTACAACATAAAACAATAAAATATCTATAAAAACATATAAAAATCTAGAAAATTATAATAAGACTAATAAATGCAAAATTACTTAAAAACTTAATAAATCAATTAAAAACTCAAGAATTAAGTCATAATTAGCACATAAAAAATGGTAAAATAACTATATTTTGTAGAGTTATCATGTCTACATTATTTGGGCCAAACCCACGGGCTGTAGAATATGTAAGGCTCCTTTGATATCATCCTTAAGGCCCTTAGAGCACTCCCATCCGGTGCTCTACTTCAACCTTTAAAATACCTCTAAAAAACACACATTTTTCTATTTTACCTCTAAGTTTTACATTTTACCATACATCAGATTCTTTATTTTTTTCTTTATATCATTTAAATATTATATTTTCAAACATTTTTTATTCATTTCAAATATTTTTTATAACTATCAATAATATCCTAATATATTTTAATATTATAATATTGGGTTAAAGGATGAATAGTATACATTAAATATAGCTTGGTACTGTAGCTTTATCTAAAAATATTTGTAAAATACATCATCCAATGTATACCCATTTTTGTTAGTTTTAGCTATTTTTTTACATATTTTGGTAATATAACTCACCCAATGTGAGTGCTCTTAATAAAACTCCCTCCTAGAATATTCTCGGGTACCCGATGAACCCGAGAGGTACCCGATGAACCCGAGAGGCCAATGCTTCCCACTTCACCATTTACTCCTTGACCGACGACTCTTGGGTTATGGACAACCCCTCCCTCTTCCACCGTGGACCCCACTGGAACCGCTCAGAATCGTAGCAGTAGAAAATTCTTCAACTCATCCCCCTCTAAACCAATTATGGCTGCCTCTAACATTTGTGATTCTGTCAACCGATTGAGAATGAAGTAACGTTCCGCTCTAAATACCCAACCATCTGGATTATTATCCCTATAAAACTGGGGTAATTCCATTCTTGGTGGCCTATAATCTCTCCTGAAACACTGCTCAATATACAGCATGGTGTTCCTTGTCGGAGGCTGAAATGGTGGAGAAGAATGACGACCCGATGAAGTCTGTGTTGCAGTTGAATTGATGTCTGCCTCCACCGCCTTCCTGTGACGATTGTTGCTTGTTGCGGTGGTTTGGCTAACTCGGAATTGGTAAGCCTTGAGTTAACTGCCCCACCAAGAAGTCCATCTTCTTCTACATCGACCCCATTTTTCTGATTTCAACGAGTCCATCTCCTTCAGAAGGTGCTGGAAGTCAGTTCTCACTTTTGTAAATTCTGTGCGAAATTCAGCTTGGAAATTCTCCAACCTTTCCTCAAGCACTTCTAGTTGTAGATCTTTCTTTGGAGCCATGGAGGATCGAAGTCTTTGATACCAATTGATAGGCTAAATCTAGTGGCAAGACACAAATCAGTGGAAATAAATGGAAGACAAATTCAGTTTGTATTGAAATACTTTCAATGCGATGCCATAAAGGTTGTTGAAATTCTTACATTGCGAACTGGCGATCAGATATCCCTCTGAGTTGAAATCTCAATCCTTGTTCTGGTAGGATGAGCACCTGTTGTGGGATGTAACCAAGATCAGCCATGGAATTAGCTTAACATAGATATGGATTCATTGATGAAAAGGCAGTGCCAAGTGAGATGTATTCAATGACCATCTAGAATTAACGTGATGGCTACTGACTCTGTTTTAGATTTAATTAACTTAGCTTTTGTTGGTGATTGCTGTCCGGGCAAGACTTGTTCGCAGCTTACTTATTGTGAAACTTTTGGCATTTTTGTCTTTAGTTAATGCACGTTGCCATCTCCCAGGCTTGGGAGGATTGCCCTTTCATAAATAAATATGTATTCAAAATAAAAAAAAATAAAAAAACTCTTCATTTATTCATATTACAAAGCATTTATTGTTGACATACTTATTTGATTACTTTATATGTTTCCAAATAAAGTAGAATTATACTACTTTGACAGCATACACAACCCGAACAGAGTGAACACCGTCAGACCAAGTAATATGTCCAAAATTATACCCTCTAGCAGCCCCCTTTCCATCAAACGACACCTCGAAATGAGCCTTCTTCAAGGCGTTGGTGAACACAATCCTATCTGGATTAACCTTCGCAACTAAGCCTCTCGGGGAATCAACTTGAGCAGTGTATGTAGAGCTGGAGGGTCCGACATTGGTCACAGTCCTTTTGACGACTCTGGGAGCTGATTGCGGTAGTTTGCCAATAGAGATGGAAGGGTAATTAATGTCTGTGATGAGTTCTTTGTTTGAGATCTTGGGGCACTTGAAACTTGTGTTCTTGATTATGAATGTTATCTTCGTCTCTGGATAGCCGTAGTAACAAAGGAAATTGAAATAGTCTTGTGTGGTTGTTTCAAAGACTAGCCCTGGGTCTAGAGCTTTCATATGGTTTAGTTCTCCAGCTCCAGCCTCATGTGCATTTGCCATTTCTTTTGAGGTGTTTGTTAATGGTTTCCCTGTGTTGTCGTATGCAGATGCTGGTTGTGCCCATTGAAAACACAAGTTCATGTCATTTGTTTATAAGTTTACTAGTAATAATCTTGAGATCTTTTATAGGTTTATAAAAAGTTATATACAGGTACCTGTGGTCATAAGTGCTGATTTGATCATAGAGGGAGTCCAGGCAGGTTTAACTGACTTGATGAAAACAGCAGCGCCAGATACATGTGGACAAGCCATAGAGGTTCCAGACTCAAACCTAAACTGCGTGTTGTTCTTATCTGCAGCTAAAATCGCTTCTCCGGGTGCCATTATGTCCGGCTATTTATATATATACGCTCACGTCAAAGATTTCACACACAGATCAATTTATATATATGCTCAGTTTCTTCAAATCAAAATATATATATATATATATGATTGTATAGATGAGAAAGTGACCTTTAGAATGTTTTCTGTGAGCAATGCAGGGCCTCTCGATGAAAAACTGGCCACCACTGGTGCAGGTTTATAGAGTTTTGGAGTGTCAACAGTTGGAAGAACTGTTGCTGTTGGCGTCCTGCGTTGCCATATGTTTCCCAAACATGTTAAGCTACACATGTTAATTTGATGCAATAATAATGAACTTGGATTATATATCTCGCCACATATATATATATATATGTATATATGACTTACGCAGTAGAGCGGATGTAGTTTATAAGAATGTCAGATTCTGCAACCTTGCCAACTTGTACCCATGGAAAAGTGTTCGTAGGAAAGGGTGAGATTTTTTCATCTTCCATAATCATAATTAATCCTTTGCTCTGCTTTAAAGGTATAACGTCTAAACGTTCAACGTCCCCACCATCAACACAAACGACAAGTTTTCCTGTTACTTTCTTAATGTCCAAAGATCCTTTGTAGCAGTTTCTGCATATACATATATTTTATGCAAGTATCAGTAGTCAAATATGACTAATTTTGGTTCGTAATGCTTTTACTAATGTTATGTTAATTGTCAACTTTTTTCCTTATATGTTATTATGAATTAATATATGTTGTGGATATTAATGTGATGATATCATTAATTATTTAAGAAAGAGTAAGAGTAAAATTACACTTACTCTGCCGTGGATACAACTGCAGAACTAATAGCCGCGTCCTTTCCAATTATAAGTGGATATGTAGGTGACCGTGAAAGATTTGAAAGATTAATGCCAACTGCCTAATATATCAAGAACAAAAAAAGAGAACATTTATATAGTATTTGAGGGTTTAATAATCATCTAAGTACGTCAGAAACATACATATATATATATTCGATACTTTGACCAATAAAAACCAAAGAAAACTTACCTCCAATCCAATGGTCCCTGAGCATTGGTCGGTTTGGACGGTTTTTTTATATTATTAAATCCAGAATTTGGTTTTCGGTCTAGATTGGTTTAATCCAAAAACCGACCGACCAAACCAATTAAAGAAAAAAACCGACCGTTTTGGACCGCGGTTTGGTCGGTTAAACCGACCAAACCAAAGTTAATTTTTTTTTTTAAAAAATCCATAATTTTTTAGAAAGTTTTAGTTAAAAAAAATAAAAAAATTTGGGATTGTTGGAATGTATTTTGGTGTTTTTTTAAAACATAAATACATAGAACATACTTACATTCACAAATTTGAAAGTTTGAAAACATAATTAAAAGTCCATATGCATAACATAACCTATACATATTTATAAGTTCGGTCTGTTTTGGTTCAAACCGGTCGGTCCACCCAGATTTTTCAAACCGACCGAACAGTGGCGGTTTACGCCATTAACAGTTTTTTCGGTGTTCGAAAGGTTGGTGTACTCGATTTTTTGGATTTTATGCTCAACCCTAATTCAGCCATGTAGGCTATATATGAGATAAGATAAGAAAATTACTCACATTGAGAAATTTCCCATTTCCAAGATGAACGATGGACTTGAAATGTCTATCAATAGTAGAAGCTGCCACAGTAAACATCCATGGTGAAGTGTTGCTGAGTGTGTAAGGAGTAGGGCCACTGTTACCGGCGGAGAGAACCACCAAGACACCCTTTTGCTCAGCATGAAAAGCACCAATGGCTGTTGGGTCCTTCAAGTATTCTTCGGATAAGCCATTTTTGGAGCCAATGGAGATAGAGATTATGTCAACTCCATCACTGAGTGCATCATCGATGGCCTTCAACAAATCTGCTGAAGAACAACCACCACTCCAACACACCTTATAACTGGCAATTCTGGCCGACGGTGCGCCACCTCTCGCTGTTCCACTGCCCAAACCCATGAAGGAAGTGCCGGGAACTACTGAGCCCGCTGCGATGGAGGCCACATGTGTCCCGTGCCCTGTTAAGTCCCTTGGTGTCCATTCCTTTTTCGCCGATTGTGGGAGGTAGTACTTTGCACCTATCAACTTCCTACAACAGCAATAAAATTCCATTGCCATAACAATCTGATCAGAGGCCGCCGGCCGGATACAAAATAAAAAATAATTAATTGTGATGACGCTGTTACCTATTACAATTGCTTGTGTTGAAGTCTGATGCTGTCTGACAAGATCCCTTCCATTTTGAAGGAATCGGTCCAAATCCTTTGCCACTAAAACTTACAGATTCCGGCCATATCCCTAAAAGTACACAAATGTTATTATAATTTTTTTACGTAGTAGTTACACACCCACTTTTATATTTATGGAAATTTATTTGGTAGGGCCTTCTAAAAGAGCCCTACCGTAGGGCTCTTTTTGTATTCTCAACCTTTAAATAATTTTTGGCGCGATTTTTTTTATGACCATGTATATTGTAATTATTTAGAGCATCCTGCAAATTTTCAGAAAATTCTGAATAATTTACAGTGCCGAAAACTAAGTTCAAACATGTTATTTTCCACGCGCATAAAAAAATTAGTCACGCGTGCAATAATCTGTTTTCGGCACGATAAATTATTTGGAATTTTTTGAAAATTTGCAGGATGCTCTAAATAACTATAATATACATTGTCATAAAAAAAAATCGCGCCGAAAACTATTCACAGGATGAGAACACAAAAGAGCCCTACGGTAGGGCTTTTTTTGAAGGCCCTACCATAAAATTATCCTATATTTATAATATTTGTTGTTATTTAAAAAGTGAATCAAAATATTATGCTACAGATAAAATATGTTTATAGTAGTGAAAAAAGTGATCGATGAGATGAGAATGAAATATTATATTTGAAAATATTTTGATCAAAATAGAGTTTAAGGTGCTATTTTGATATATTCTGTAAAATACATAACCTAAATTATCATTTAACAAAATACATGTTAGATTGTGTATTTGGGAAAAATATAAGAACTAAACTAGCTACTATTTTTCCATTCATCATTTTGAATATATTTATATATCGACGTTCTAAATTTTATATGACTATATTAAATTTATCTTTTAAATTTTCTAAATAAATGTATTATATATGATTTTTTATTCCAATCTAAAACAAAATGAACTCGCTTACAATTTACTTTTTCCAAGTTCCAAATAGATGACAAAAGTCTAATAATCAAATAGAAAATAATTAGTAGAGACATGTAAATTTAAATATTTATATAAATATACATAAATTATTATTATACTATCTATATATGTACCTGAGTCGATTACCCCAATAATCATGTTAGTGGTGATAGGTTTATCCAAACCCCACTTTGATTGCATTCCTGCTTCTATGAAATCCCACGAACGTGTTGTTTGTAGTTCAAGTATTTCCTCCTCAAACACCGATACCACGTCACTATGACCTGTTCTCCCATTTTTTTAATTTTGTCATAAAAAATGTCACAACATACTTTGTATGTGCTTTGCCACTTTTTATATATATATATATATATATATATATATATATTAGGTACAAACAATGTGCAGCACGTTTATTACTTAGTTTAATATATATAATTTATTAATTATTTTTATTAAATTATATTAATATCATATAAATTTTGAAATAAATATCCTATTTTAATTAAATAGTTTATTTATTTTTGTTTAAGTTTATGTCTGTTCTAGTTTATGAATTTGGGAGTAACACTAAAAGATTATATATTCTATGTTTGATGTAACATTAAATATTATACGTGAATTTTAAATTTAAGTTTCTTTCTAGTTTTTTTTTAAAATAACTTGTTGCTAATTCAAATATTATATTATATGTTTAATATGATATTATTCTAATGAGTGAGTTTAAGTTTAATTAAATATTTATTTAAGTTATAAAACATATGATTTTATTATTTTAAAATAATTATCATTGTAAAACATCTCAAAAATATCATATTTTAATTTGTTTAATTATTTATTATTTAAAAATAATTATCATTGTAAAATATCTAAAAAATATCTTATTTTTAATTTGTTTAATTATTAATTATTTTTAATTAATTATCATTGTAAAATATCTAAAAAAATGTCATATTTTAATTTTTTAATTATTTATTTTAATTTATTTAAGTTTAAGTGTTTAGAAACTACTGTTAAATATAAGAATATTCCGTTAAAGTTAACCTTAAAAAAATAAAAAACCGTTAAAACTAAGAATTTTCGTTATCTACCCTTATTATATAAGATATATGATAAATATTATAGTTACTAAAATATTTGTCTAAAAAATTTCCAAAAAAAAAAACTTTTATGAAAACAAATTAGTTTATATTAAAATATATAATAATATTTATAATACATAATACAAAAATTTATTTATTATTTAATTTTATGAATTTTATTTTTATTATGTTCATATATATGAAAATGAATTTATAATTGAAGGATGAGAATTTATATATTTATATAAAAGAGAGTACTAGAGAATTTATGTGGGACTCTAAAATTGCTCCAAAACATTCTTTTTATTTTTTCATTTTTTTCACTTTTTTTATTTATTTTTTAAAATTTATGATTAAGAAAATAAAAATATTTATCTAATTCAAATTGACATTTATCTTCAAATTTTTTCATTTCACATACGTTTATCTTTTTATTTTATGTTTTGATATTTTAAATTTAAAATCAAATATTAATAACTAATTTTTTAATAATTATAATAATAATAAATCAATCAAAGATAAATTGAAATTTATTTTCAAAAATTTTCATTCTACGTTTATCCTTTCATTGTTTTGATATTTCAAATTCAAACACTAACAACAAATTTTCAAATAATTACAATAATAATTAAATAATATATAAATTACCATTTATCTTCAATATTTTTCATTTATTAATTTGATATTTTATATTCATAATTTAAAATATCAATATATACATGTGAGATTAATTTAATTTAGAACATTATTAATCAAATCTAATTATCTATAAATATAGCTAAAATACAAGGTTCAAAATGGTGTGAACCCTTAGAGATACATAAATTACATAAATATATGTTTTATTTTTTGTAAAGAATTTTTAACATTTTGAATAAATACATGGTTCAAAAGTTAATTTTCAAAAATAAAAAATCAAAACGGATGATCAACCAATATATAATGTTCAAATAAATGACCTATTTATTCATATTTTTAACATCTCGACAAAACTTGAGATCCACAAGTTAATTTTTAAAAGTAAAGAGTCCGAACCGATAATCAGTTAAAATACAAGATTCAAAATGGTATAAACATTTACAGAAAACATAAATTATACTTTATATAATGAATTATTTTGATAAAAATGAGAGATAATATATATATATATATATATACCAGATAAAAGAGAAGCTTCACTATGGGTAAGCATGGCAGAAAATCCTCTAATAGCATGGTGGTAATGGTGGATTAGAGATATTCTTTCCTTCTCTTCGCTGCCAAATTTTAGCTTCATGATTAATTGTTGAACTCTTTGATTTAGTATATACAATATCAAATGAGTAATTAATTAATTAATTATTAATTAACCTTGGAATGACGGAGGAGAGTAACTGCAAATGAGCTAATTGCTCATCAACTTTAGCATCTGCAGCTTCGTTTCCATTATTTGGTGATGGTTTCGGTGCTCCCATATATATCACATAATGCTGTGTATATGACAAAGAGTTATAATATATATATATATGTATAAATAAAAAGATAATGGATATATGTATTTTTATTAGTAATCATATTTTAGAATTATTACCTTGGGAATCTCATGATGAGTAGTACTAGTTGGGGAACCAGAAATGAGAAGCCATTGCAATGAGAGAAAGGGTAGTAGTAGAAGAACGATAATAGTAGTCATCGGAATTTATATATATATATATATTTATTTATTTATTTATTATCATAAGTAGTATGTATGTGTTATGTTTCCCTTACCTATATATATAGTAGTAGTATTTCGGTTGATTGTGTCATATATTTACTACGCCTTTTGTCCACGCGTGACTAATTTTTTTTATACGCGTGGAAAATAACATGTTTGAACCTAGTTTTCACTATTGTAAACTATTCAGAATTTTCTGAAAATTTGCAGGATGTTCTAAATAGCTACAATATACACGGTCATAAAAAAATAGTCGCACCGAAAACTGTTCACGGGTCGAGAAACACTGAGAGCCCTACCGGTAGGGCTTAAAGTGAAGCCCCTATAGAAGAATTGTCATATATATATACAAAAGAATGACATAAACATATTAAAAAAAATTAAACATAAACATTGCTTATGGTTTTTTAAAAAATATACATTTAGATCTGTACGCCCTAATTTTCCACGGGCTATTAGCGAGCTGAGATATGACATAATTATATCAGCCACGTGGATACCACGTGGCCGGAGCTGCTGTTGTCAAGTCCTAACTCTTTAGCTCGAGGTAGCCAAAAGTTTATCAAGATTATTTAAGGGCCGAGTCAGAAATATGAAGACCGCGGGTCAAGAAGGCCTCCAGCTCGAGGCACGAGCTGGAGTTGGAAGCTGTGACCCTTTATAAAGTCAACCACGCAATGTAAACGTGCATATATCAGACATCACGTGTCTGATATATCCCTGAATTCTCGGACACGCAGCATGAACGTGCGTGTTCAGGCACCCACGACTGGGTTGGGCCGTGCGACCCATTATCTCATTTCCTATTGATTAGACCACACTTCATTTGTCAGGTTTTAGGAATTAATCATGAATGTCACAGAAGTGATATGATGGATAAGAAGGTCACGGGATGACCCCCCTTACCAACTCCCAGGTGCCTCTCCTATAAATATGGAGACCCTGGGAGTTGCAAAGAGTTGAATTCTATTGTGTAACGAAATACCCTGTAAAGACTACCCGAAATATAGCAATAATATTGGCTGGTGGAGTAGAATGATTTTAACATTTGAACCACCTAAAAACGTAGTCGTATCATCAGTTCATTTTAAGATCATTCATCTGGTTCAGTTCATCACTTAGCACTAATCACTTTCTCTTATTTTCTTAATTACCTATTGGCGAAGAACCGCGCCAACAAGATCATAAACTACACTATATAATATATAAAATATTTATGATATTATTCAAATCATGTATTTATAATTGGAGAAGAAGCTTGTTTATTCTTGATAGAAGATAAATATTATTCTAAGTTCTTATGTAGTTATACATTCATACTATTTACACACACGATACTTATATAATGTATTTATAATGTTTGTTGTTATTTAATATGAATATATATTTAGTTAAGTTGCATTAAGTAATAAAAAGATATATTGTATTTATAAATATAAATAATAAATTTTTAAATAAAAATTAAGATTATATATATTTTTATAATTATTATAATAATAATATTTTATAATATTTGAGTTTATATTAATATACTTATTAAATATTTATTTTTAATAATTTTTATAAAATATATTTCGTTAAATATTTATAATATTTCATTAAAATTAATAAAAATACCCAAAAATTAATGATATATATATAAATATTATGATGATTTTATTAGTAGCTACAATGTATACAAGTTTATTTGATTTTCTTCTAATTTCTAACAAATTTTGACTCACGGGAATTTTGTGATTATAATAATTTCGGAAGCTATAGCAAACTACTTAATTAACCACCCCCATAAAATAGTTACTATCTCTATATCTATATATGTTGGACAATTTTTTTTTTTATAGCGGCTTCACTTTAAACTCTATCCGTAGAACTCTCAGTGTTTTTGACCCGTGAACAGTTTTCAGCGCGATTTTTTTATGACCGTGTATGTTGTAGCTATTTATAAAATTTTGCAAATTTTCAGAAAAATCCGAATAGTTTACAGTATCAAAAACTAAGTTCAAACATGTTGATTTCCACGTGCATAAAAAAAATTAGTCATGCATGGAACATCATGATTGAATCTAGTTTTCGGTACTGTAAACTATTTCGAAATTTTCTAAAAATTTGCAAGATGCTCTAAATAGCTACAATATATACACGATCATAAAAAAAAATTGCGCCAAAAACTATTTTACAAGTCGAGAACACTGAAAGCCTTACCGGTAGGACTTAAAGTGAAGCCCCTACAAAAAAAATTCCCCAATATATATAGATAAATATATAAAACCAAGTAGTTAATTAATTGTGACCATATATATATATAAATTTATATATCTAGAGAGAGAGAGAGTTGCCACGGTGTAGTTTTTAAATTTTTGTACATATGTGATAACATTTGACTGATAGATCATTGTCTAGGCATGGATTATGAGAGTGACTGCAAAAATTGTCATATAAATATATTATTTATTATATATAAATATATGCCAAAATTTGGACCACATTGAACTAAGGTATAGTACAGTATAGTATAGGGCAGGGGATGAATATGTGATTATTGATTGAATTATGTGTAATTACGTTAGTAATTATATTTTATTGGATGATCGATACACCCTCACCTATTCTATGATTTCAATTATATATATATTATAATATTAAAATTACATAATTAATTTTCTTAGTCTACATATCAATACTAACTTATTAATTATATTTTATGGTATATAGCTTGGTTTGGAAGTTTAATATTTCATGAGAGAGTTAATTTAACTCTTTTGAATTATATTAATATATATATATATATTCATAGAGTAATGATATGTGTACCCAAAATAAATATACACCAAAATATTACAGATAATGACGTAATACAATTTTATTAAAATAGTGAATCTCAATTTTAATAAATGTGATTGGTTAAAATAGACTATTACTGTATGTAATTTTAGGTGCATACTATCATTACTCATATCATTACTCATATTTATAATGTATATTATTATTTAGTTATCCAATCAACTCAAGTGAGATCAATTTAAAGAAAAGAAAAACGTGGTTTTGAAGTTTACTACCCAAAAATAAAAAAAAATAAAAAAAATTCAAATAAAGAAAAGAAAAGTGGCCATCTTAGAGGATCAACTTAGATCTTAATGTGTTACTATGTTTCCTTATATAATGTAAAGAAAATTATTAAATGTTTTTTTTAATATGAAATATTTGAAGGTGTGTGGTCAATTATTACTTATTTTAAAATAAATAATTCTATACCTTGAACTTAATTGGTATATAGTTTTAAAGAAATTTTGATGAGGTGGGTTTGTATATAATTTCTTTTTAAAACCAAATTGTTTTTTCTTACAGATATTATTAATTGACCAAATATATATATATATATATAAAAAGGGCATTTCTAAAGTCCCTCAGTTGGATTTGAAGGTTTTAGTCCTTCATACAATGTGAGCTGTTGAATTATTGGTGAACGGTAAGATTGAGACTGATATTGACAATGTGTTAAAATACAAGTATACCCATTCGTACCCCTTAGTAAATGGCTACCTGTTGCTCACTCTTTGTTAATTACGTAGACAAACATGTGGAGACCATGCCGCAGGCCCTACTCTAGTCACTGTCACTTGATCAATTTATTTGAGACGACAAACTTAAAAATTAAAAATTAAAATAATGGAAATCACGCTCACCCACTTGGGATTACAGTAGAATATTTTGCTTTTGTTATATAAATTATTTTCTTAGAACACATGTAGGTGGGCTCATACATTGTCTACGGACAAAATTCATAATGATTAATTTACTCCATTTTCATGTTAATATGTAAATAGCCAAAGGAAAGTCATCATGGGCAACCTTGTATAAGGGGTTACGTGTTTCAGCATCTGAGATGCCACATAATAAAAGTAGCTTGCGAAAAGAACAAATCGCAAGTCGTACGTAACAAATTAGTGCATAAACATAAATTATGATCTTCTGGTAATAACGTAACACATATATTTCTACATAAAATGGTGTACTAAGTGGTTGATTAATAATATTTGAATACCAACTACGTCTTCGCACAAGTTACCACATTTCTAGTTTTACTTGATGATCTTATTTGTCATTTATATAAATATATACATAAATTTCATGGTTCTCCTCACCCCCATCACATAATCAACCACTTTCTTCACTTGGTCTTCATTTTCTATTTATGATGGAGTACACACCCTCTGGAAAGAAGCATGTGTTTGGCTGCCCACACTTTGTTGAACTACGGCTTGAGCAAATGGAGTACATCAACTATCTCATAGAAGAGAACTTGAGGTTGGCTACCGACCGGAGTGCATTAGAGACCATGTACAATGCTTCAACCTTTGACATCTCTTTTCTTACCTCGTAGCTGGCTTCCATGAAAATGGCTTACGAAGAGTTCATGAAGAAGACAAAACTGATGCAAATGGAGTGGACCAAAGACATGGACAATTTGCGCAGTGCATATATGAACTTGTACAACCTCCATGTCCATAGGCAAAAGCCACCAAATTAGTAGTTTGTTAAATATTGTTACATATAATATTAATCAATACATTTAAAAAAATTATTATTAATATTAAAAAATTGCCACCACATTATATTCATTTCTTATACCGCATAAAAGAAATAAAACAACTTCAGTTTTTGTTACGTTATTTTATTATACATTTGTTTAAGTCAATTATAATAGTTACTTAGCAGCAGTCAAATAGTTACGTGTCCACAATCGTAAATAAGTCTCAACTCTTACCTAAATTTACTATAAAACCATCAACTGTACAATTTATTGGACCTAAAATTACACTTCTACCCCCACTTATTTAAACTGTTGCCAGCTAAAAAAATACAACCGGTTATACCAAGTCAAAATACTAAAAAGTCAATATTTTAATATCAATATAAATTTGACACTTGACAAAAATCAGGGCCCCACATGAAGGACTCAAGTCCTGTGATGGACGCCTAAATTCTCCATAATTAAATATATATTTTTTAATTTCTGAACATAACACATGCATGAATCATGATCGAAGGGCATATAATTGATATGCCATATAGATAGATAGATAGTGGTAAAGTCAATTGGAATAGCACTGATTATTTAAAGAATCAATATTTGGTCAATTAATAATATCACTAATATTATTATTATTATTATTATTATTATTATTCCCTTAAAATATACCTTTAATTTTTATATATAACATTTTTTTTTTGTAGACTATGTATTTATATGGATGGTTTTAAAAGTCAGATTTTGTTAATTAAATTAACATTATGGCAATTAAACTTAGCACCTAATTAATTAATTTTATATTATATGTATAATCGTACGTAGCAGCCTCATGCATATACAGCCAGCCCTACACAAATAATATTAATTAGTGTTATTATTATATAAATATAAATAAAAACTATTGCTAATTATTGCTCTCCAACCCTATAGAATAGAATAGCTACAAGTAATAAGATTAATTAACTGTTACATTATAATTAATTAAGCAATTTGAGGGACTGCTGATTAATTGGGTATTCATTTATTAAGACTATTATTTAATCTTACTAGCCTATAGCCTATGTGTCAAAGAATCTTAACCATATCAAAATTGAAGTCCCAAAGTTTTCATTACCTAAATTAATGATTAAGACAGCCAAAGAGATGCTTAGTAATTAATATTCTAATTTGCATTCCCAATTACATCAATATCTATCTTATTTTTAGGGTTTTTTTTTCAATTAGTAAATATATTAGGGGTGTTCGATGACATCCAATATTTTTAAGCCCATCTGATCCGATCCAATCATCCAATTGGATGTTGGATTTTTGGAACCGATCCGATCCAATCATCTTGAACCAACCGATCCGATCCAATTGATGATTGGATCGGTTCGGTTCCATCCATTGATTATCCGTTGGATCGGATCGGATCCATCCGATCTTTTAAAATCTTTATTTAGGCTGATTTATTTTTAAAAAAAATATTATTTCAATTATAAAAACACTAATTACTCATCCAAATAATAAAAATATTTAATTGTAATGATTTAGAAGTT
The DNA here is from genome assembly GCF_963169125.1 of Humulus lupulus. NCBI lineage: Eukaryota > Viridiplantae > Streptophyta > Magnoliopsida > Rosales > Cannabaceae > Humulus > Humulus lupulus. The sequence goes on along the minus strand of NC_084794.1, from coordinate 2,343,272 downwards.
TACAACACAAATCCAATATAAAATTAAAAACATAAGTCTTAATAATTTGGATTGGATGTAATTGGATGGAAATTGGATCGGTTCGGTCGGTTTTTATTGGATGTCGGATGGTCATCCAACAACCGACCGATCCAATTTGAATTTTTTAAAATTACATCCGATCCGATCCAATAGTAATTGGACATCCAATTTTTGGCGGTCGGTTTTTTTTTTATCGGTCGGTTTTTATTGGATCGGATATTTTCTGCACACCCCTAAAATATATATATATAGCTAAGGAAAAGAGTTATATATGGAAGCTACATTTATACAATTTTTTTGTTTTCAACCCTTTATTCGAAAAAAATTAGTCAAATTATTTTCAAATAAGAACCAAACTAAATTTAAACACAAGAGGGAGTATAGATTCTACACTAAAAAAATAAATTTAGTCTTACCATTAATTTTTTTATTATTATTTTACTTTTTAGTTGGGTCACCATTCTAACTATATTTATATATAGGGTTTATACTTTGTAGTACCCTGTATTTTATTTTATTATTTGTTTGGACTCTGTGTTTTAATAAATTACTTTTTGGATCTTATATTTTTTAAAATGGTTCAAATAGAACTCTAAATCCGATTTTAGTCAAAGTTTTCTCAACTAAAATCACAAATAATTCATCAAACTAATAATTCAGAACAAAAACAAAGTCTTTCTGCTTAAAAATTGCATTATTATATTCAATTGTGTTTTCGTCGAAATTGAATTTATAGGTCTATTTAAAATATAGGGTCTGAAAACAAATTTTTTAGAACACAAGATCCTAACAAATAATAAAAAAATACTGTATCCAAAAAGATATAAATCCTTATATATATTTACATGTGCACCTTTGTTTTTTCTTCGTTTTATTGGCAAATAAGTATTTAGAGTAGTCACACTACATTAATTCTTACTTTTCATATGGGAAATTCTCCTTTTCTTTCTTCATATATAACAAATATTTTCTAATCCATTTACTTTAAAATAGTTTATAGGACAAATGTTGATAAAAGTCACAAAAAAATTTAGAACCAAGTGAAGTGGACTATAATAGTAATAAAATATTTACTATAATAGTAATAATAGTCAAGTGAAACATGTTTGAACTTAGTTTTCAGTATTGTAAATTATTCGGAATTTTCTGAAAATTTCTAGAATGCTCTAAATAACTACAATATACACGGTCATAAAAAAAAAATCGTGCCGAAAACTGTTCACATGTCGAGAAATACTGAAAGCCCCTAAAGTGAAGCCCCTATAAAATTGTCCTATATATATAAAAAATATATATATAATAATTAAAATGTTATTATTATTTATTTATTCCTATATATATTCTTGTAATCTATGCTATATATGCTCAAGGAGATTATGACCAAACAAAGAAATGAAAAAAGAATCGAAGAGCCAATATTTATGTTTCCACATGTGAAAAGTATATGGTGAATATTCTCAACTCAACTTCATATAATTTTTTGAAAAGAGTTACAAAATTTTATGTGAATATAATTTGAGTGGTCAAAGAAAATGGGAAGGAAGGTATGAGAATGATGTGATGTTCTACAACAAGTTGAGATGATATGAATATTTTTAATTTTAATTTTAAAAAATAAAAGAAAAGGAGTGAAGTAGTAATAGTAATAGTAGTAGAAGTAGTAGTACTTAACACTCACTCTACTCTATAACTATAACTATAGTACTCTATCTTTATCTAAATCTAAGCTACTTTAACTGTTGAGACGTCACTTGTGACTTGTTAGGCACTCATGAGAATAAGTTTAAGAAGAACTCGTTTATAAGTTTTCTTAATATTACACATTATTAATTATTACAAAATATACTAAACTTTGTAAGTTTTCTTAATATTACAAATTATTAATTATTACAATATACACTAAACCTAATTTCATACACTCATTTTTTTAATAAACATATGTATATGGGTTTATATTTTTTTGGATCCTTTGTCAAATTACCTGTTTGGACCATGTGTTTTAGCAAATAATTTTTTGGACATTATGTTTTGTAAAATGGTTCAAATAAAACCCTAAACTCGATTTTGGTCACAATTTTATGAGCTAAAATTACAAATAATTCACCAAACTAACAATTTAAAACAAAAACAAAATCATTTTAGCTAACAACTGTATTGTTATATTCAATTTATCCTTTATCAAAATTGAGTTTATAGGTCTATTTGAACCATTTTACAAAACACAAGGTCCGAAAATAAATTTGTCAAAACACATAGTTCAAACGAGTAATGAGACAAAACATAAAATTCAAGAAATATAAACCATTTATATATACGTATAAGGATTCTTGATTATTTTTATAATTACAAAAAAATGCTATGCATATTAAAAATTACAAAATAATGCTATTTTTTGGCACTTTACCGAAAATGTCATTTCCACTTCTTCCTCACTTCTCTCTTCTCTCTTCCCTCTCTCTTATTTCACTCTCTCTCACCTCACAACACCATCACCACACTAAATATTATATTTCGAACATATTTGGACATGATTTTTGGGATTTTTTTGCGATTTTTTTTCAAATCTGAAACTCTGAAATCTACAAAAAATCGACCTTGCTCGATGGTGGTTTGATGGTGCTCGATGCTAGCTCGATGAGACCTTCAAAATCATGATTTTTCATGAAAAAAATGACTTTGCTCGATGGTGGTTCGATAGTAGTTCGATAATGGCTCGATGGTGCTCGATGCCAGCTTGATGAGACCTTCAAAATCATGATTTTTCATGAAAAAATGACTTAGCTCGATGGTGGTTCGATGGTAGCTCGATAGTGGTTCGATGGTGCTCGATGCAATTCTTGTAAAAGACATAATTTTTCACTCGGGTGTCCGTTTGGGGTGATTTTTTTTTTTTTTGGGTATTTTTTCAAGATCGACACGTTTGACATGTTAATATGCACATTTGTGAAGTGTAACACTTGTAAAAAATACAAAAGTGCAAACATACCTCATGTTTAAGACATCTTTTGGTATATTTTTAAGTTTTAAACTTCCCAAATGTGCATATTAACATGTCAAACGTGTAGATCTTGAAAAAATACCCAAAATTAAAAAAAAAAATCACCCCAAACGGACACCCAAGTGAAAAATTATGTCTCTTACAAGAATTGCATCGAGCACCATCGAGCTACTATCGAGCTACCATCGAACCACCATCGAGCTAAGTCATTTTTTCATGAAAAATCATGATTTTGAAGGTCTCATTGAGCTGGCATCGAGCACCATCGAGCCACCATTCACTGGGGCCTTCAAGATCAAGATTTTCATGAAAAAATGACTTAGCTCGATAATGACTCAATGGTGCTCGATGCAATTCTTGTAAGAGACATAATTTTTCACTCGGGTGTCCGTTTGGGGTGATTGTTTTTTTAATTTTGGGTATTTTTTCAAGATCTACACGTTTGACATGTTAATATGCACATTTGGGTAGTTTAAAACTTAAAAATATACCAAAAGATGTCTTAAACATGAGGTATGTTTGCACTTTTGTATTTTTTACAAGTGTTACACTTCACAAATGTGCATATTAACATATCAAACGTGTAGATCTTGAAAAAATACCCAAAATAAAAAAAAATCACTGCAAACGGACACCCGAGTGAAAAATTATGTCTCTTACAAGAATTGCATCGAACCACTATCGAGCTACCATCAAACCACCATCGAACTAAGTCATTTTTTCATGAAAAATCATGAGTTTGAAGGTCTCATCGAGCTGGCATCGAGCACCATCGAACCACCATCGAGCAAAGTCATTTTTTCATGAAAAATCATGATTTTGAAGGTCTCATCGAGCTGGCATCGAGCACCATCAAACCACCATCGAGCAAGATCGATTTTTTGTAGATTTCAGAGTTTCAGATTTGAAAAAAAATCGCAAAAAAAATCCAAAAATCATGTCTAAATCTGTTCGAAATATAATATTTAGTGTGGTGGTGGTGTTGTGAGGTGAGAGATAGTGAAATAAGAGAGAGAGAGAGGGAAGAGAGAAGAGAGAAGAGAGAAATGAGAAGTGAGGAAGAAGTGGAAATGACATTTTGGGTAAAGTGCAAAAAAATAGCATTATTTTGTAAATTTTAATACGCCTAGCATTTTTTTTTTGTAATTATAACTTTTATCAAGCACATAAATTGAAATTTCCCTTAAACAATAGCAAGCACCAAAATTGATATTAATCTTATTATAGTGTTTATACACTATCTATACTTGCTTTAAGAAACAATCCAACGAAGCAAGTTCACATATGGACATAATAAACCTCAACTGTGCCACGTACAACTCTCTCTCTCTCTCTCTCTCTATATATATATATATAAATGTTGGTGTATATTATAACAATCATTGAGTAATTAATAAGAACGACAATAATGGAAGACAGACGACGAGTTAAAAGAAAATGACAAAATTTAACAAAAACGAGAAAATTCAAGAAAAACGACAACATTTTTAAAAACGACAATATTTTTAAAAACGACAATAATTGAAAAAACGACAAGAATGAGAAACCTAAAAACGCCAATGTCGTTTCTTTAGGATTTGTCGTTTATACATTGCTGAAAGTTTGTCGTTTTGCTCACAGTTCTATTATAAACGACAATAAATGGAAGAACCATAATTAACTGACAGTATTTGATAAAAACAACAGGAAAAAAAAAAAAACGAAATTACAAAGCTAAATTCAAACATTCAAGAGTGAAAAGGGCTATGTTAGTGTATGAAAATACCAAGACAAAACTATTGAAACTCAGTAGTAATATATCTTTGCATGTATTGAGAAACTGTGGAAGTGAAAATTTTGGTAAAGCCCAGCTCTGGTAAGGAAGCAAACGAAATAATCTCAATTTTTATGAAAATTCTGGTTGGATTGGCTTCCTTTTAAGTTCAATCTAAAGTCTAAACCCCATCTATTGTCATGTTCAATCTTAACAACAGACAGACACAAGAGAATATGTATGGTAATCCACTCCATTCAAATCCAACTCAAATGCTTTCATTTAATAGAGCAGGCATGGCACAACATAGCTTAGCTTAGCAGCTTTAAACTTTATTACCAGAGAAAAACTAAAATCACAGACATCCACAGTTTCACATTACAGTTCTACATTGCCGTTCAGGCGAACACGGGGCTGCATCGAAAGCATACATCGGAGGCTCGAATCTCAATAGATTGTCCTCACAGTGGAGTCAAACCAACAACACCTGTGCACAAAAGATGATACAAGCAGGAGATGTTAAGAAACAGTTTTAATGATACGAGCAGAGTAAGTTCTGTATGCAGTGAAGAAAGATGAGTGTGGGAACATGTTTTTGTTCATTGGAAATCTCATGGAACTTCCAACAACTTGATAATCTCCTTCAAAGTTAGGCACAACCCATGATGGCAATAAATAACTAAAGTCTAAATTTAATCAAATTTAAATTTTCTCCAACGCATAATGCAATTCTAAATGCTACTTTTAATTTTATAACAAATGCAATAAATTTGTAATTGATTGATCACTGAGATGTGTATTATATGAGTACTGAGATAAAAAGTCAACTTTCTTGCTTACCACATGCCAATCTTCCACCTGCATTGCCTGTGGTCAAACTAAGTTCATGCCCACCTACAAATGAAAGTCCAAATGAGAGTTAGTTAAGAGTCATCAAATTGAAGAGGCATACCTAGGAGATCATCCCCCAAAAATATGACATTTACTATAAAGAAACTTGGTGAGTTATATCTTTCACTGAAATTTCATACTCACATTACATTATTTCCAAAAGATGAGTGAAGTTACCAGTGCCGGCCTCACCTTAAGGCAGGTGAGGCAATTGCCTAAAGCCTCCAAACATAAGAGGCCTCATCTTTTATATATCATTCTATATATATATGTATATATTACATTTTATATAAGATTATTATATTCTAATAAATGACTAGTGTAAAACCACGTATAAATGTGTGGAAAGTATAATAAAAATAATAATAAGTGAAAGATAAAACAAGAAAGGAAATGGAACATAAGAAAATGACAAACAAGATGATTAAACACTATTTTCTAAACAGCTCCACGGCTAAGGTTCGAATTGGGTGCAATATTAAGATAAGAGTACAAATATATACATACCTTTTCCAAGATCATCCTCAAGCTCATGAACCACCAAGGCTCTTCCAACAACAGAGTTAGGACCACTCAGAGGAATCTGCAAATTTTAGCCCAAACTAAGTACTAAACACTTGTATAGTTTATATTCTATAGAGTAATGGACACTAACAAGGTACTAAATAACAGACATCATCTCAAAGGATCTATCCTTTAAGATTGAAAAGCTGGATCCACACGTTGAGTCTAAATTTTCTTAAACTAAACAAAATCAAAGTTCAAGTATTACCTGTGAATCCACAATTGTTACTTCTGCCACGCCTGTATTCCCAAAATTTGTAAGTAAAAATTACTGATTTTTGGATAAAGACTTCAAAAATCCATAGGTAAACAGAAAAAAAAAATCACCTTCAGCGTTGGCAATTATGTTTCCCAGGTCGCCCGCGTGACGGACTTCATCTTCCGGAGCACCATGTGTCAGTTTGTTAGGATTGAAATGTGCTCCTGACAAATAAATTAACGAACAATTACAAGATACGGAAAAACCCGGGCAATCGACATGACTTCATCAACTTATAACAATAAAAGGTTAATCAATGGAGATGAAAAATGGATAAATCCTGACCTGTGGAAATGCAGCCATTGGTTGTGTCACCAAATTCATGCTGCACAAGAAAAACAAGTAATGTGAGTACCTAAAGTTACAAACTTTCACTTACACAGTTCCAAAGACTATGGAAGATAAAGAATAAAGACTCACCAAGTGGAACCCATGAGGGCCTGGTGTAAGCCCAGTAATACGAACATTTACAGTCGTGGGACCTGTCAAAGGTACAAAACAGTTGACAAATGAACTAATGAGATTATACTCAAACACAATATTGGGTACCATTCCAATAAATCAAAGCTAATACTTAAAGTTTCTAAACTATCAGGTTTCTATTGACCTTTTAAAATATTATTGCAGATTAATGAAACTTCAATGAAAAATGTAGGTAACTATGGAAGTCTAAAAGAAGAAAGCTTTAATTAAAAATCAAAAAACCTTCAATCAATAAGCACATAATTAAACAATCAAAACCTTAACCAATCCTTAGAAGCAAATTAACAAGTACAATGGTACAAGTAAGTGCAGGTTATTACATTCGACCATTACCATTACGAGATAATAGACACAAAGTCATTAGGCTCTCACATTCCTATTACTCCATACTCAAGTTCAAGCTGAGCATCATTCCCGAAAATCAAAGCTAACAATCTCTAACTAAACTAACAGATTGAGCTGAGCCCTCCCATTTTCAACTTTTTTTAAGTAAATCTATGCTATCGAAATTCGAATACCAAAAACAAAGTTATGAGCTTTTCACTTGACCTTGAAACAAAGAGCAGCTGACCCAGAAAAACTTTAAGCAAAAGAAAGGCTTCAGATTTAAGTTATCAAATTGTTTGAGAAAATTCCCAAGTGACCCATTTTCGAAAAACTTAATTTAAAAAAAAATGGTAATGAAAGTATGGAGAGAGTACCGTCGCCGTCTTGGGTCAGGGTGACGACGCCTTCGACATTTGAATTGCCCTTAAGAACAGCGACGGCTTTCTTGGCGGTGGCAACGGCGGCAGCGGTGACAGTGAGGGGCTTGGGAGCGGTGGTGGCAGCGAGAGTGAAGGCGCGGAAATGGGTTGGGCGATCGAGCTTGAGGGAGACCCCATGGAAGGAGGAATGGAGAGGTGGGTCGTGAGAGTTTGGGAGATAGGCGAAGAGGGTAGGAGAAGCCGAAGCTGATAGGAGGACTGAGTGGGCCGCCATGGCAGCCAAAGCTGCAGCTTGCATTGGATTGGATATGGATGGTTGATTGGTGGAGATTCAGCTGTGATATGATAACAATGTCTTGTTAAACCTATTTATATATTTATACTACTCTTTGACCTTCCTCGTTGCACTTTTCTTTCTCTCTCTCTGGATGAGAGAGAAGCTTCTGGTAGTAAGTGAGTGTAGAGAGAGAGACAACTGAGGTATTTTGGCAACATATCATGGCGTTGAACGACAATAAGCTATGAAAACGACCATAATAACTGAGAAAAACGATAAATATTGCTTATAATGACAAAATTTGAAACAAAAACGACAAAATTTAAGAACAACGACAGATATCGTAAAAACGACACCAATTGATAAAACGACAGAAATACGTTAAAACGACGCTACTTAAGAAACGACAAAATGTAAAAAAACGACACCATTTGAGGAAGCAGCAAAACTCGTAAAATAACCAGACGGGGACAAATAATTTTTTTCACTGCATTATGACTTTTGTAGGGTTTAGTTTTATGAATTTGTTTGGTTTTATACTTTTTTGAATCCTGTTTTTCTCTGTTGTCTGTTTGAACCCTATGTTTTGACAAATTATTTTTTGGACTCTATGTTTTGGAAAATTGTTAAAATAGAACCCTAAACTCAATTTTGATGAAGAAAAATTTGAATATAACAACACAGTTTTTAAGCATAATGATTTTATTTTTGTTCTGAATTGTTAGTTTGATAAATTATTTGTGATTTTAGTTGAGAAAATATTGACCAAAATCGGGTTTAGGGTTGTATTTTAACCATTTTACAAAACATAGGGTCCAAAAAGTAATTTATCAAAACACATGGTCCAAGCAGGTAATGGAGAAAAATACATGGTCCAAAAAAGTACAAACAAATTTTTTTTTTCATGACAAATATTCTTTCGAATTATAGAAAACATTAAAAAAAGTATAATTTTTGTTGCATTCTGTTCATTTTTGAAACAGTTTGTTGATATAACACTGATGTGGCACGATTAAATAGTCCAAGTAAAAATTATATGAATAAATAATCGTATAATGATAAATTATAAGAGTATGTATTTACATCTTATAGTTAATATTTGTATATTTAGTACCAATAAATTTGATTTTGATTAATTTTAATTAGTTAAATAGATGCTCATATTGCAACTATACATGTGGCTTGAAGTCACATTAACACAAATCATTTAAAAAGTGTAGAGAATGCAATAAAATGGACACATTTTCAATAGTTTCTATAGTTTGGGAGACATTTTTACCACACAAAATTTTTTAGAGGGCAAAACTCTACAAGAATCATAATTTGGGGAAAATAAATGTTATTTGTCCAACAAATTATTCAAGAAAATGACAAAAAGCATAAAAAGATGACACTATTCGAGTAAAGGGAAATTTGTGATATTAATATCTATGTAGTTTGTTTTGTTGCACTTAAATATCTATGTAAATTTTTTGGTGGCAAAAATGACTAACATTATACTTTTGGTGCAAATGTTCGTCCCTGGCTGTTAAGTCTGATCAAGAACCTAAGTGGTAGCCACGTGTCGGTACCTGATTGGCATATTTATTTTTTATTTTAATAAAATATTATAAAAATATTTTTTTAAATTTAGTTAATTAAAATTTTAATTTAAAAATATATTGAAAAAAATTAAACTGGTTATTAAAAAAAAGGTCTTCTTCAACCTCATCTCCCCCCGACCCTTACACAACGACAAGCTCTGGTCGACGCCATAGATGGAGTCTCGACCCCCTCAATAGTCGTCGAACAAGAAAATCACAAGAAAAAAAAAACTTATTCTTGCCTAGATCTGGGTTGAAGCCGAGAGTCATTCATCTTCCCCGACCTCGTTGAACTCTCCATCCCTCAAAGCTTAGCCCAGAAATCGCTGGCCTTCAAAGCTCCACCCAGTAGTCGCAGTCTCTGTCGAGATCTGCTGCTAGAAAAGACGAAGAAAAATAATAATAAGAAGAAGGATTAACAGGAGGAAGAAGAAGGAACGTTTAAGGCTACGGGTTGGGGGCACAGTTGAGGAAGGAGAAGGATGGGTTGGGGTTTTGGGTTTGGGGGCATGGTTGGGGTAGAAGAGGATGAACCATTTTTATTTTATGTTTCCAGATTTAGTACTTGATTTTTATTAGTTAAATTTATGTTTTTACTTTTGTACTTGATTTATTTTAATTTATTATTGTAATTAATTAAAATCTTTAAAATATTTTTTTAATATATTTAATAAATTAAAAAAATGGGTTAATTAGGTGCTGCCACTATGTTGGTCCCTAATCAAAGTTGATGATAAGGACCGAAGTCTACACCAAATTCGTAACAGTAGGTATTATTGTCGTCAAATATCCCTTTGAAAAAATAACGAAATTTACTACTTAGATATTATTACCGCAAATTTTATAAGAAGAAAACAAGGAATTCCTAAAAAATGTCACCATTCGAGCGAACAACAAAAATATAAAACCACAATGTTTAATGAAAATGATAATAATTTTAAGAAACGATAATTATTATAAAAAACGACATCAATTATGATAAACGACAACTTAAATTGCAAGAACTAAAATGGAATGTATTATTTTCCAAAAAAAAAGGGCATAGATTAGGCCCAAAACGACAGTTGAAGCTGTCTTCTCTTCCGAGTTTCGAAGACGCCTCTCTCTGGGAGGGACTCTCTCTCTCTCTCTGCGCTTCGTCAATGGAATTTCAAAACCAGTGGTTCTGAATTCTATTCAATGGAGCCCCCGAACCCCATTTCAAGCTCTTCTTCAGTTCGCGTCCTAATACGGCCCCCATCTTCACCCACACCCACTTCCTCCTCGTCTTCAACCTCTCAAACCGCTCCTCTTCCCTCTCCCATTCCAACCTCACTCCCTCCGTCTTCTGATGGCGTCGTTGTCGTTGGCTTCATTGGCAGAAGACCTGACATCACGACCCACCTCCTCAACCGGATCGTCGACTCCAATATCTTCGGCTCTGGAAGCCTGGATGAGAATCTTCGCATTGATAAGGAAGAGCTCCGGGAGTGGTTTAAATGGAGGAGAATCAGTTACTACCATGAACGCCAAAGAGGGGTTTTGTTTTTGCACTTCTCTTCCAATCTCTGCCCTGCGTTTGATGATGGGGTTTTGGAGTCTGGCTGGGGTTTCGATTTGGTCATGGAAGAACACGAGTTTGGGGATCTTCAGGGGATGTTGTTCTTGTTTTCTGTAAGCATTTTCTTTTTTGGGTCCATTTTCTTTTCTTTCTCAAATGCTTGTTGTTGTTCTTTGTCAATGTCCATTATGTGATATTTCATCATTCAGGAACTAGTAGTTCATAGTTTCTTAGTATTGAGATTTTGAACATTCTTGAGTGCTAAACATCATAAACTAATGGAGGGATAGAATTTGCACATGTATGCTTCGCTTTTTCCGTTTTGAATGATTAAAAGCAGTTTCATGTAACAATCTGTATACTCAATTATTGCTGGAAAAAATAAGTTGGGGTGTATTGTTATTATATATGTTTTAATAAGTTAGTTCTGGAGTAGAGTAGCTTATAGTATATGCTAACATTTCTTTGCATCGTTTCTATGTTATGAGATTTATTCTTGGTAATGAAAGAATCTCTAACTAGAGTTTGGGGAATGAGACAAATAACTATAGTAATTAAGAAAATGTTGTGGCGTGTTTTTGGGGTTTATTTGTTTATAAACCTTGGCCTTCGTCTGACCTTACAATATATGGAGATCGTGGGAGATCATTTGAGCTATTGAATGTGCTAGTGCATGCTTGGCTTTTATGAGAAGTGTTTAGTTTTGATGTTGTGATAATATACCATGAAATTAACTCAGCTAAATGTGCAGGTTTGCCATGTAATCATATATGTTCAGGAGGGTTCACGATTTGACATTCAACTTCTGAAAAAGTTTCGAGTATTGCAAGCTGCCAAGCATGCTTTGGCACCATTTGTTAGATCACAAGCAACTCCGGGATTTTCATCTAGGCCACCCTCATCATCCTTCCGACCAACCACTTCTGCACCTGCCTCTAATAATTCTTCTCCTGGTAGAAGTCGTAGTATCTTGAATCGCAATGGTTCTGCTGTTTCACTGATGTCAGGTTTAGGTTCCTACACCTCTTTGTTTCCAGGACAGTGCACCCCTGTTTTGCTGTTTGTTTTCATCGATGATTTCTATGACTTGCCAAATTCTAGTTCCAATGCTGAAGAGACAACAGATGGGTCCTCACACAATCAATCTTCTAGTTTGAGTAGTTTAACAAGGTCAAATATGCCTGCTAAGGTTTCTAGTCCAGTAGTTGTGCTTGCTCGCCCCGCGAGCAAATCTGAAGGTGGTTCCAGAAAGAAACTACAGTCGTCTCTTGAAGCACAGATTCGCTTTCTGATAAAGAAATGTAGAACTCTTTCCGGTACTGAAACCAGTCACTCTGGATCAAAGAGTGGAGGTATTTCTAGTTCTGTTCCTTTGTTCTCGCTTGATGCTACGAGGTCTGTTGTGTTGTTAGATAGGACAGGAAATCATAAAGGCGAATCTCTTGAGTTTGCAACTGATCTTGTGGAAGATGTTCTGAATGGGAAGGCAACCCCAGATTCTCTTTTGTTTGAAAGCCATGGTCAGAATGCTAATAAAGATGATATAACATCTCTTAAGGAGTTTATTTACAGGCAATCTGATATTCTGAGGGGAAAGGGAGCACTGGTCACTAATTCGAATAGTGGCTCAGCAGCTGGTGTTGGCATGGTTGCCGCTGCTGCCGCTGCCGCTGCTGCCTCGGCCTCTGCTGCATCTGGAAAAACATTTACTACACCTGAACTTCCAAATATTGAGGTTTGGTTATCTTCTAGTCAACTAATTCTTCATGGAGTTCTTTCAGCAAAAGGTGGGTGCTTAGAAGAAATTGAAATTAGCAAAAGAAAATCTCGAGTGAGGAATGCTACTCCACAATCACTTGAAGGAATTGCTTCAAAAAGCATTGATCCCCTAGATATAGCAGTTTCTTGGTTAGAAAGTGGTAAAGGATTGAATGCAAAATTTTCTACTTTGTGGTGTGAAAGGTCCCTACCAGCTGCAAAGGAGGTTTATCTGAAAGACTTGCCTGCTTGTTATCCAACTTCACAGCATGAAGCACATCTGAAGAAGGCATTGCAGGCTTTTTATTCAATGGTCAGAGGATCTGCAACACAACACTTTGCGAAGAAATTGGGGGATGAATGCACATCCATCTGGAAATCTGGCAGGCAGCTGTGTGATGCTGTTAGTTTGACTGGAAAACCATGTAAGCACCAAAGGCATGATCTCCAGACTGGTGAATTGGTTTCAGAAGCTGGATTGAAGCTGCATTGTAGTGGATTTGTTTTTCTTCATGCTTGTGCCTGTGGACGTTCAAGGAGACTACGACTTGATCCATTTGATTTTGAATCGGCAAACATTACGTCTAATTGCTTTCCTGACTGTGACAAACTTCTTCCTGCACTTCAATTACCAAAAATATTTAATGAAGGACCTGTTCATCCGTCTTCATGGAGTTTGATTCGTATTGGAGGTGCAAGGTACTATGAACCTTCAAAAGGCTTACGTCAGAGTGGGTTTTCTGCCACTCAGAGGTTCCTGTTGAAATGGGAAATAATTTTAGAGAGTAGAAAAGGTCAAAATGGCTCAACAGCTGCTGCTGTACACCAAGGTTCTGTAACAAAGTCAAATATAGACCCGAAGTTTGAACCTAATGTGAGTACAGATATAAACAGTGCTGCTGGTGTGCGACTGTACTCAGGGGAGGTACAGTCTGTAGTTGAAAATCAAAGAAAACCCTCAGAGAGTACAATACTTGATGAAAAGAAAATCAGTTTCGGTAGAGGTCTACCCAATTTTACAATGAGAAAAGCTTTTTCTGAAGTTGTTGCTGGATCAGCTGCAGGTGATTCTGGATTTCCTCCTCTTGAACAGAGAAAGCAACAATCTTCACGTTTAGATAGGACTGTCAAGCAGAGTAGGACTGGAGACTTGAGCGCCGAGCACATTGCTGTTAATCAAGGACCTCAAATGTCTGAAGGTCCTTCTTCTGCTCTGGATGCCTCAAATGAGATAAATAATAATGGTTCTACAATGGGAGATCCCTATTTACGCATAGGCAGTTATGTAGTCCCAGTTAACAGGAATTCTGGTGAAAGAATAAAAAAGAACCTTTCAGTTAAACATGTAACAGCATATGTGGGTTTTGAACATGAATGCCCTCATGGCCATCGTTTTCTACTGAATCCAGAGCATCTCAATGACCTTGGAACATTGTATCAACTGGAAGAATCTCAAATTCCTTCTGTTGAAACTTCATATCAGAGTCCCAGGAATCCTTCAAAACTGAGTAATAATGGTCTTCGTGGTAAAGTTCATCCTGCGTCAAATAGGAATAATGCTACTTCTACAAGAAAGGGAAGAAATATGGATAAATCAAAGGAGCAAGCAACTAATGGTTATCCAAATCTAGACAAACAAGCCCAGTTAATAGTGTCAGAAAAGGAGCAGAAACAGAATCATATGTCGTTCGGTGTATCAACTGTCCATGATTTTGTTAAAGACGTTCGAGGAAGCCTTGATTCTATCAATATTGATGAGGATGGCCATGCTTTCTCAATGTTGAATAGAAACTTACCAATCTACATGAACTGCCCACACTGCAGGCTTTCCAAAAATAATGAAGAACAATCAAAAGTTAAATTTGCCGGCAGAATATCACAGCTTCAAAGGATTTTTGTGGTATATCATTATGTGGGCCTTATTAGAGATTCTGAAAATAGCTGTCTTGTCAATTTGTATTTTGTTTGCATTATCATGATTTTAACTATCAAATATTTGAATCTGGATTTTGCCTGTAGGTCACACCTTCCTTTCCAGTTGCACTAGCAACTTGCCCACTAATTCAATTTGAGGTATGTCTCACTTCCTCTTACAAAAATAGTAGTGATGCATTATCTTCGCGTCTTCCATGGCAGTATGACACAACACAATGATGTTTATTATTTTGCTAGTATAGTTATAACTATTACACACCCAAGGAAATTGACTTTGTTTTGAAGATATGTTTTCTTTTACTTTTCTTTTGCTATTTAATAAATGGTCATGAACAACAATACCAAGGGACTCTATTGCTTGGATTGCAGCTTAATTGAAGTGTTCAGAGATCATTCTTCCTACTTGTGAATCTAGAATAATAATCATCTAACATTGAGTTATTGGTTTCCTGGTTTTCCCCATATTTATTTTTGCTTCAGCATCCCAAACCTCCAGCTTGTATTGAGTCAAGTCCAAACTCTAATCTACTTTTACGTGCACATTTCCAATTCTATTTTTCAAAAAAATTATTTGTATATAGCTTGGTTGTGTCCATTCTAACAACATCAGGTAGATTTTGTTGGAATCTTAGAGTTTAGAATTTGAATTGTAGGCGTCTTCTCTACCTCCATCGGTATCAGATCGTGAGCAAAAACTACAATTCAGTCTTGGATGTGAAGTGCTTTTACCACCAGAGAGTTTCCTTACCCTAAGACTACCATTTGTTTATGGTGTGGAGTTGGAGGATGGAAATTCACATTCTCTCAAGTACTTTGAGCATCAACCAGAAGCAACTGCTTGGATTACTAAAGGGACTGCATTGCAAATTGTTTCCAAAAGAAACAGTATTGGTCATCATGGATCTCATACCTAATTTGTCACTGATTTTTGGAATTTGGCTTGTATATTGATGTATACTCCCAATGCAGTGGCAACAGCTGTTTGGTTTGGCCATTCCCTTGTAAGCTCAGGTGAGTTTTCTAATCTATTTCTTTTTTCCCTGTAAATTTCTTTGGACATGATTGGCGATCCTTCCCAACTTATTTCCATGGAAACTTTCTTATGCGACGTTGGATATTAAACTATTGTGTACATCCTCCTGGACACAGTTCCAGCTGAGTGTCTTTCTTTTCAGGAGCTTTACTATGAAAAGGCACGTAATACAGCCGCTATAAGGAATGAGCTAGCACGTTTATGAGAATGAATATGAAAATTTTAGTGGCCAAAACTTGTGAATCTCCAAGATGGCTTGGCGGTGACTCTCATCCGAGCAGAACAGAATGGAATTGTAAAGGCTGTTGAAACTTTGAAGTTGAACTGCATTTGGCTGGCAGGTATTGTGTTTTGATGAGCATAGTGTAGATGTGGTAAAAGATTAGACAATGAAATTGTATTCTAACAGGGTTGCCTATTTGTTTAGGTAATATGTTATGTTTGGAGGCAGCGTGAGGTTGTTGGATCATTCAGCATTGCCTCAGCTCTATATACTATACTATACAATACAATACTCCCTTCCCTTAACTCTATAGAATCTCCAAATTCTATTCTATTCAAGTCTATCAACTAATGAAGATAGGCAAATACAAAACAAGAACATATTTTTGTTTCTTTTGCATTTTGAAAAGGTGGAAAAGGTTCATACTTATTTTCCTTTCTAGGAAATTTCCTTATAAATTAGAAACCATTTTGTTGTTGTAGTCATAGAACCGTCTTATAACCGGGGGAAATCAATTAAGAGAAATGATGAATATTGAAATTTGGTGGTATTATATTCTTCAAAATTGAAGAGTATCAGAAATTTGTGGTGATTAGCTTGGCCATCTCCTGGCAAAATAATTCTATATTTTTGGACATATATACAATGATATACATGTGGAAGCACTTTCCTAACTAAGAATAATCTGGGTTTTATTCAATTAAATCAACTCTTAACAAATAAAATATATGGAATTATTTATCTATTTGGTGAAAAAAATTATTATAAAGTATGTAAGAGTGAGACAAAATAGCTATTAGTGAATTATTATCTATGTTTCTAACTCCATTTCTGGATGTATCAATCCAATTATTTAACTAGTTTTTAACGCTTTTTATAAATATATATATATATAAATTTAGGGAACGATTACAACGCATCATTTTTTTTTGTAACACCGGTACATATTTTTTCTATTTCGGCATCTGAATAGTTATAATTTCAAAAAAAATTATATGACGGTGCACATTGTAGGTATTTAGAATATTTTGCAAATTTTCAAGAAATTCTGAATAGTTTATGAAATCGAAAACAGAGTTCAAACTGTCAAATTTTACACGTGTACACAAAAAAACAGGCACGCGTGCAACAGACAGTTTAGATCCTGTTTCGGTACTATAATTTATTCAGAATTTCTAAAATCCTTTATTGCTAAAATATGAATTGTCTGTGTTATGTTGAATTGACTGTCTCTTAATTAATATCATTAGATATAATAGCATTTACAAATGAAATAATGGTAAAATATTCTTATGTAGCATTACCACAATTAACTTTGAGATATGGTCTTGCACTTGGTGATTTGCTTAAATCGAGAGGCACTAATAAAAAAGGGAGGTTAAGAGGGGAGAATTCTCTTGTGTTAAATTTCAGTATATTGAACCGTACAGAAGCACATGCGTATTACATTAGGTCTAATAAGACGTCAATTAATATGAATTCAATTCAACGCTCAATTAATTAAAAAAGGAAAAGAAAATAAAAAATATATGTATAAGAAATCACGGACAACAAATCAATCCATGTGCAAAAAGAAATTTGAATGTATGAGCGAGGGTCAAGCAGTTAAATTGCACCCTTTTATTTCTGTAATGTTTCTTTTCTCGAACGAATGTAGAAACGCTGCTTTGTTTACTTAGTAGCCACTGGGTGGTGGTGGAGACCTGTAGTAGTAAGGTGGAGGAGAGTGCGTGGGTGGTGGAGGAGACTTGTAAACATATGGAGGAGGAGGTGACGGGGATGGAGGAGGTGGAGATTTATAGATATAGGGAGGGGGTGGTGATGGGGATGGAGGTGGTGGTGATTTGTAAATGTAAGGAGGGGGAGGTGATGGTGATGGAGGAGGAGGTGACTTGTATACATAAGGTGGTGGTGGTGAGGGTGACGGTGGTGGTGGAGACTTGTAGATGTAGGGAGGTGGTGGTGACGGTGAAGGAGGTGGTGGAGACTTGTGGACATATGGTGGAGGCGGTGACGGTGATGGTGGTGGTGGGGACTTGTAGACATATGGTGGTGGCGGTGATGGAGAAGGTGGAGGTGGAGACTTGTAGATGTAAGGAGGTGGTGGGGATGGTGAAGGTGGTGGAGGGGACTTGTAGACATATGGTGGCGGTGGTGATGGTGAAGGTGGTGGTGGTGACTTGTAGATGTATGGTGGAGGTGGGGATGGAGAAGGCGGTGGTGGAGACTTGTACACATAAGGAGGTGGTGGTGATGGTGATGGTGGTGGAGGAGACTTGTAGACATATGGTGGTGGTGGTGATGGTGAAGGTGGAGGTGGAGATTTATAGATGTAAGGGGGAGGTGGAGAAGGTGATGGTGGAGGTGGAGATTTATAGATGTAAGGGGGAGGTGGTGATGGAGAAGGTGGAGGTGGGGATTTGTAGATGTAAGGAGGTGGTGGGGATGGAGAAGGTGGTGGAGGGGACTTGTAGACATATGGTGGTGGCGGTGATGGAGAAGGTGGTGGTGGAGACTTGTAGATGTAAGGAGGTGGTGGTGATGGTGAAGGTGGTGGAGGGGACTTGTAAACATATGGTGGTGGAGGTGAGGGAGAAGGTGGAGGTGGAGACTTGTATACATAAGGCGGTGGTGGTGATGGAGAAGGAGGAGGTGGTGACTTGTAGAGATATGGTGGTGGTGGAGACGAGTAATAGTAGCTAGTTGGCGGTGGGGGTGGAGATGTATAAGAGTAAGGCTTATAGTCCCTTGCAGCCACATTGGTGGCCATCAAGCATAGTGCCAAGGCACATGCTAAATGAGGCCAAAAATTGACCATTTTTTAGTACTTGAAATGAACACCAAAACACTTTTGAGAGTTGTCTAATGGCTTGAAGGGTTTAGAAAGATGTTTGTGATTGAGTATTGAAGAGGAGGCAGTGCATGTTTATATAGGTATCGTTGAAACGAGTGAAATGTTAATTTATTAGTTTATGAAGTTTCCAACCTCCAACTTTAACCTATTATTGAAGCTTTCAAATTTTCCCACTTGAAGAAATTATAAGTAATGGCAAGCCACTTGGTCTCTCTACATGATTCTTATTCATGCATATATATGCACGTTGAAATAGTCTAATTATAAATTTATATAAATATATATTTATTGGAGAAAGACTATATCAATAATGGATTCCTGATATAATATATTTGGACATATTAGAATATTGATCTTTCAATGTTAATATATATAATATTATATTTCCATGCTTTAAATTGTCTCCAATGTATACATCATATAGGTCATTTACTTTAAAAAATGATTAGAAGGATATATTTGACCTAGCATTGCAGTAGGTTATATACATGTTAGTCTGTGGCTACAATTATTTTGTTTATTTTTTTTTAAAAGTAAATAAATAATAATAATTAAGAAAAATTACATTTCTCGGTAGTCTTTTTTGTTTTTATATATTCCTACAATTAATTATTAAATATAGATAAAGAGAAAATGAAAAACACATTAATTGGGTAATAAACGAGCCAAAGGCCTTTCTGTCTTATATTATATGAATATGTCTTATAATTGTTAGTACCTATCTATGGGTAGTAACCATTGAGAAGTCTTCCATATATATTTATATATATATATATGACAATTCTTTTATAGGAGTTTCACTGTAAGCTCTATCGGTGAGACTCTCAGTGTTCTCGACTTTTGAACAGTTTTTGGTGTGATTTTTTTATGACCATGTATATTGTAGCTATTTAGAGCATCGACGTGATTTTTAAAAAATTCTGAATAATTTACAGTACCGAAAATTAGTTTCAAACATGTTTTGCACTCGCGACTAATTTTTTTTATGCGCGTGGAAAACAACACGTTTGAACCTAGTTTTCGATATTGTAAACTATTCAGAATTTTCTGAAAAATTTGCAAGATGCTCTAAACAACTACAATATATACAGTCTTAAAAAAAATTGCGTCGAAAACTGTTCACGAGTCGAGAACACTGAAGAGCCCTACCAGTGAGGCTCTCAGTGTTCTCGACCCGTGAACGGTTTTCAACGCGATTTTTTTTATGACCGTGTATATTGTAGCTATTTAGAGTATCTTACAAATTTTCAGAAAATTCCAAATAGTTTACAGTACCGAAAACTAAGTTCAAACATGTTGTACGAGTGACTAATTTTTTTTATGCGCGTGGAAAACAACATATTTGAACTCAGTTTTCGGTACTGTAAATTATTCGGAATTTTCTGAACATTTGCAGGATGCTCTAAATAGCTACACTATACACAGTCATAAAAAAAAATCGCGCTGAAAACTGTTCACGGGTCGAGAACACTGAGAGCCCTACCGGTAGGGCTTAAAATGAAGCTCCTAAAGGAGAATTCCCCTAAAATTTCGAATAATTTACAGTACCAAAAATTAGGTTCAAACATGTTGTTGCATACGTGACTAAAATATGTTGTTGCACGCGTGACTAAAAAAAATCTTGTCGAAAACTGTTCACGCGTTGAGAACACTGAGAGCCCCACCAGTAAAGCTTAAAGTGAAGCCCCTATAAAAAAAAATTGTCATATATATATATAGTAAATAATTTGAACTTGTATAATTTCATATTCCTAAAACATAAGGATAAATTTGTTAAATCAAATCGAATCACAAAATAAGAAGATGATTGTTCGTTTGGTGAGATTTATTCAAATTGTTAAAGAGTGGACTATTTTTTTTTTTTTTAATTGAGTATACGAGTAATTTTCAATAACTATAATATCAATGAATGAGTTCATTGTCAACAATGATGTACTTGACTCTCCAATAATAACATTTATTATTGTGTTTATTTGATGTTTTCTTGAGTGAGAGAAAGTCCAATAATAACTATGTCGGTTGTGTTTTTTTCTTTGGCAAAGTTCGCATATCTTGTATTCTTTCTACTATTGGTGATTTCTCAAATTTTTTTGGTACTCCTAACTCCATTTCTTCTGCATAATAATAATAATAATATCATTATAATGAGAGCAAATAGTTTTATTAAAGAAAAATAAATATATCATCACGAATTTACTATAATCCTAACTTTTTATTTATTTATTTTAATGACTTTATGACCTCTTTTTTTTTTTTTTTTTAATGTAATTAGGATCATATCAGATTAACAAAAGAATACATCAACACGAATTAACTTTATAGCTACCACTTATTTCTTTTAAATAATGAATCATACCAATCAATTTATAATCAAAGACTTATACCATTTTTTTTTCGTTTATTTATATGAAATATAGAAAAATTAAATAAATTTTGATATATATGGTTTTTTTTGTGTGTGCATTTTTTATGGTATTTTTTG
The DNA here is from genome assembly GCF_963169125.1 of Humulus lupulus. Classification (NCBI taxonomy): domain Eukaryota; kingdom Viridiplantae; phylum Streptophyta; class Magnoliopsida; order Rosales; family Cannabaceae; genus Humulus; species Humulus lupulus. Next base: position 2,321,911 of record NC_084794.1, on the reverse strand, counting down.
TTGTTTAACTTGTTTATGAAATTGTTTTCCCATATTTATCAAATAAATTATTTGGTTTCCCATATTTAATTGTATAAGATTATTTATGATAAATTTGAATTTTTGTGAGGACATTTCAATAATTTTATGTATTATTTTTTATTTTATTTTTTTTGGAAAACGTTTTTTAACAAAAATCAGTCTTCAGACGTGTTCTTTCTTCTGCATGCAGGTACTCGAGTACCTATATCTACTATTTTTTGTAGGTTCCTTCGTTATCACGCTTTTGTATTTCCCCCCATTTTGTCTTACTCCTATCCTTCAACATTTGCTTTTTTATTTTTATTTTTTTTCTTCTCTTTTGTTCTGTTTTTAGGCTTTTATAAGTTTTCTGTTTGTGAATTTGTAGCGATTGTGTTGTTTCGACTCAGTGAGTACCTGGTTACAAGGGTTTATGTTTTAGTTTTTTTAATGTATATTTTTGTTAATTTTGCTTTGGATTATCTATTTTCGGTCGTGGGTGATTTAATTTTTTTTTGAACCGGTGTTAATGGTAGTTTTTGTTTTTGGTGCACAATTTGATGGTTAGTTTTTTAGTGGGGATTTTGACAGTTTTTGATCAGTTGTTTTGGGAAAGTTTATGGGTAGTTATTTGTAATTTGTGCTATATATATTTGTTATTCATTTTCGTTTGTGTTGTTTGTTATTATTTTATGCAGTGCTTTGTGTATTTTAATTTCAAAGATTTATGATGGACCACTCTGGTGAAGTTGGTGGTGTTGTTGGTTCTGAGAAGAAATTTTCTGAAGTAGTAGAGGATGATTCGAAGGCTGACTGTGTAGGGGATGATATTGGCGAGGTTCTTCCTCGAAGGAGTAACATTACTCGTTTGAAGTCTGTTGCAAGGAAGAAGAGTAAATCCCCTTCCACTGTTAAACAGACGAGGGAATCCTGTGCATCTGGTAGTAAGGATGTTGTAGGTGATTCTCTTGAGACTAAGCATGTTGTGGTATGTATTTATTTTCTTAAGTATAATAATAATAATAATAAAAATATTCATATGTTAATGTTACTGTAATCGGGTTCACATTCGGGGGATTGTGTTTGTTTTATTTTTATGGTTGTATTTTTTTGTTCTTAAAATGTTTTGTTTCTCTGTACCTGGTTACATGTGTAACTGATTACTTGTAGGTAAGTAGTTTATTTTGCATAATGTTCAGTATTTGTTGTGTTTTTTTTTTTTTATGGTTGTGTTTTTTTTTGTTTAGTGTTTTGTTTCTTTGTACCTGGTTACATGTGTAACTAGTTACTTGTAGATAAGTAGTTTATTTTGCATAATGTTTAGTTTTGAGTGTGTAACTGGTTACCTTAGTGAATGTATTGTTTTTTTTTTTTTTTGATATTTCAAATATGCAAAAGTTAAAGACATATAACCGGTTTCATAAACGTAAATAAAGATCTATTTTCCATGTTTCTATTTTATGAAACCGGTTACATGTTGTGTAATTGGTTTGTTTGTTTCTTATGCAGGTTCATTTAAAGATCAATCCCTCTAAGAGATTTGGAAGTAAGGTACAAAATTTCAATGAGAAGAATGTAATTAAAGACTTGAAAGCTAAGTTCCCCAAAAGTCAAAAAGCATTGTTTAAGAAGACGTCATTTAGGCACTTCTTAGAAGTTTCTGATATTCATTTCCAAACCCAACTTGCCCAACTGATCTTGTTGAGAGAGATGTCTCATGAGAGGGAGGATGAGGAGATGTGGTTTAAGTTGGGTCGTAGGGTTTGTAGATTTTCTATTGAGAAGTTTGCCATTGTTACATGTCTTAAATGTGATGGTCTTTCTGATTTAAGTCTTTTTCAAAAAGAAAGTTCATTTTAAGAAAAAATATTTGGTCGTTTTGTTGGTAAAGTGTCAAAGGCTGAATATTGCGTAATGCTTTCAATAGTAAGGAGTTAGTAGATGATGATGATGTTGTGAAGTTGAGGATAGTTCATATTTTAGTAAACTCTTTGTATGGATATACTAGTGAGAAGTATTCATTTTTAAAATATTGCTCAAATTCATATTATAGAAATCAAATTTTTCTGAAAGGGGTTACCCCTTTGGTAAATTAGAGATTTCACTAATATCTCTGTAATGTATTACACACATGTTCAACTCGTTCGATATTATTCCCCACAACATCTCATGGGTAAATGCTTCTATTATATTTGAAACAGAGCCTTACGTCCAGATTTGAAAAAATTTCTACTTTTCGATGGAAATTTTTGCAAGTTTTTCCCTTATATTCTTACATTTCTCAGTATTTTGGTCGTATCACCCTCTATATACGTCAAAATTGCACGAAATTTTGTACATAGATGCCTGACATAGGGCTACAAATTTTGTATCCATTACCCTTGCAGATTCCTTAGTATTCACTTTCAAAATATTGCTCGAAATCATATTATAGAAATCAAAATTTTCAGAAAGGGGTACCCCTTTGGTAAATTGGAGATTCACTTATTTCTCCATAATGTATTACACTCGTGTTTTGCTCGTTTGATATTTTTCCCCACGACATCTCATGGGTAAATGCTTCTATTGTAGTTGAAACGGAGACTTAAGTCCACATTTGAAAAAAATTCTAATTTTAGATGGCAATTTTCGCAAGCTTTTCCCTTATATTCGTACATCTCTTAGAATTTTGGTCGTATCACCCTTTATACACCTCGTAATTGCACAAAATTTTATATATAGAAGCCTAAGACATAGGGCAACAACTTTCGTGCCCATTACCCTGGCATATTCCTTAGTATTTACTTTCAAAATATTTCTCGAATTCATATTAAAGAAATCAAATTTTTGTGAAAGGGGTAACCCTTTGGTAAATTGGAGATTTCACTAATTTCTCCGTAATGTATTACACACGTGTCCTACTCGTTCGATATTTTCCCCCAAGAAATCTCATGGGTAAATGCCTCTATTGTAGTTGAAACGGTGCCTTAAGTGCACATTTGAAAAAAATTCTACTTTTCCATTGCAATTTTTGCAAGTTTTTCCCTTATATTCGTACTTCTCTCAATATTTTGGTCGTATCACCCTCTATACACCTCAAAATTGCACGAAATTTTATACATAGAAGCTTAAGACATAGGGCTACAACTTTCGTGCCTATTACCATGGCATATTTTTTAGTATTTACTTTCAAAATATTGCTCGAAATCATATTATAGAAATCAAATTTTTCTGAAAGGGGTACCCTTTTGGTAAATTGGAGATTTCACTAATTTTTCCGTAATGTATTACACTCGTGTTCTACTCGTTCGATATTTTTCTCCACAACATCTCATGGGTAAATGCTTCTATTGAAGTTGAAACGGACCCTTAAGTCCACATTTGAAAAAAATTCTACTTTTCGATGGCAATTTTCGCAAATTTTTCCCTTATATTCGTACTTTTCTTAGTATTTTGGTCGTATCACCCTCTATACACCTCAAAATTGAACGAAATTTTATAGATAGTGATTAGTGGTGAAAAATACACATTTATTGATTTTAATAGTCAAAATTAATTAAGTTGTAATTAATATTTTCATGGAATTAATATGATTTATTTTATAAATGAAAATATTTGATTATGATTTAATTTATTGTTATTTTTTAGGAATTAAAGTTGTATTTTAGCACTTTGAAACGAAGAGAAGAGAAAAAAATTAAATCTGAAAAAAAGAATAGGAAAATGGCATTTTTCTTGAAACCATGAGCCCAGTCGAAGTAGAAGCCCAGCCCAGCCGAAGGAGGCCTATCTGCCCAGCGACGTGGCGCGCTCCTGAAGCACCACGTGCCCAGTACTCCAATATGGCTACCCGCCCATGTGACCTACGCCTCATCTGTCTCCTTCCAGCAACGCCACGCGTCTGTGAGCTCTTCATTCAACCCAGACCGTGCCTTCTCCAAACAACTTCAGCAGCTCACGCCTATCACATATGTAGCCTCCTTTAGCAAAACAAGCCCAACGACCCAAGCAGTCTCCTAGCCACATTAACCCAAGCTTCCCCCATGAAGGCCCATTTCCTTAGCATCCCAATCTGCCCATCTGCCTTCTCCTCTCCCAGCCAGCGCCTACGTGGCACGCTCCCATTGGCTGGGAGTGGTCAAAGTCTCCTCTGCCACAGCCACCCTTCAGCCCATGTTTTGTGCACATTGGGCCTTGCAAAATTTCCATTTTGAGCTTTAAAGCTCATATTTTTTTTGGTGTTTTTGAAATTTTGACCATACACCAAAATAACTAAGTTAATATTTATAATAAGATTTGATTTTTCAAAATCATATTTTATTATTAATATTTTAGATTTATTTTGTAAACCCCAAATTGTTGTTTAATTTCTTTTTAGTCATTTTCTTCCTCTATAAATAGGGACTCTTTCTCCACATTCTCTATGTAATTTTTAGGTAGCAAAACTCTACCAAATTTTAATCTCATTTCTCATATTTTCTCTCTAGAATTTCATGAGAATGTCTAGCATAATAGGCTAACCTTCTTAGGAAGTTTAGGATGATCCTATATGCACTATGACTTTGTTTGGTATTTTTAATTCACCATGTGCTTAAAGTTTATATATTTTAGTGATTTATTTTCTTTCATCTCTACTTATTCATCTTGTTATCTATATTTATGTTTACTAATATTATATAGATTTTGTTATGCGCTTTCTATGTATTATCAAATTAGTGAAAATAATATAGATAATATATTTATCATTTTCTCCATCTCACTCATATATATGTACTTTTGCTAAAATCTATATAGAATTAGTCATGCTCTTTCTATGTATTTTATAAATAGTAAAAGTAATATTTGTGTTAGGTTTTATGTCCAATCTTTTATTGCATTATTGCCAATGGTATAATGTCATTTTTAGATTTCTCATAAGATTTATCTCATCTTTCCATGGTAAAGAATAATAATCACTTGGATACATTTTTGTAAAACATATTTGTGCTTCAATGTTAAATCTTCCAAATGAATAGTTGGGATGTGAACTTCTCATTTGTGTAACTTTTGTGAATCAAAGATCCAAATAAATAAGTATGCATATTGGTGACTCTTGATCCTTCCTACTTGTTACCTATTGTTACATCACACTTTATTCTATCTTTATTTCTAATCTTTATATCTCCAAAAAAAAAAATATCACTTGTTCTATTCCCTTCATATTATTTATCTCTAACATTTATTTATTGATTAACTTGTTTCTTTACCTCCTTGTGGAATCGACCGCCCATCTATACTACGACTACCGCTAAGTGGAAGTCACGTTTGGGCGTTAAACACATAGATGCCTTAAGAAATGGGGCTACAACTTTTGTGCCCATTACCCTTGCAGATTCCTTAGTATTTACTTTCAAAATATTGCTCGAATTCAAATTAAAGAAATCAAATTTTTCTGAAAGGGGTACCCCTTTGGTAAATTGGAGATTTCACTAATTTCTCCGTAATGTATTACACTCGTGTTTTACTCGTTCGATATTTTTCGCCATGACATCTCATGGGTAAATGCTTCTATTGAAGTTGAAACGGAGCCTTAAGTCCACATTTGAAAAAAATTCTACTTTTCGATGGCAATTTTTGCAAGTTTTTCCTGTATATTCGTACATCTCTCACTATGTTGGTCGTATCACCCTCTATACACATCGAATATGCACGGAATTTTATAGATAGATGCTTAAGACATAGGGCTAAAACTTTTGTGACCATTAGCATAGTAGATTCCTTAGTATTCACTTTCAAAATATTGCTCGAAATCAAATTATAGAAATCGAATTTTTCTGAAAGGGGTACCCCTTTGGTAAATTGGAGATTTCACTAATTTCTCCGTAATGTATTACACACATGTTCAACTCGTTTGATATATTTGCCCACGACATTTCATGGGAAAATGCTTCTATTGTAGTTGAAACGGTGCCTGGAGTGCACATTTGAAAAAAATTCTGCTTTTCGATGGCAATTTTCGCAAGATTTTCCCTTATATTCGTACATCTCTTAGTATTTTGGTTGTATCACCCTCTATACACCTAGAAATTGCGCGAAATTTTATACATAGAAGCCTACGACATTGGGCTACAACTTTCATGCCTATTACCCTTGCATATTCCTTAGTATTCACTTTGAAAATATTGCTCGAATTCATATTATAGAAATCAAATTTTTCTGAAAGGGTTACCCATTTGGTAAATTATAGATTTCACTAATTTATCCGTAATGTATTACACTCGTGTTTTACTCGTTCGATATTTTTCGCTACAACATCTCATGGGTAAATGCTTCTATTGGAGTTGAAAAGGAGCCTTAAGTCCACATTTGAAAAAAATTCTACTTTCGATGACAATTTTCACAAGTTTTTCCCTTATATTCGTACATCTCTTAGTATTTTGGTCGTATCACACTCTATATATGTCAAAATTGCATGAAATATTGTACATAGATGCCTCAGACACAGGGCTACAAATTTTGTATCCATTACCCTTGTAGATTCTTAGTATTCACTTTTAAAATATTGCTCGAAATCATATTGTAGAAATCAAATTTTTCTGAAAGGGGTACCCCTTTGGTAAATTGGAGATTTCACTAATTTCTCCGTAATGTATTACACACGTGTTCTACTCGTTCAATATTATTCCCCACAACATCTCATGGGTAAATGCTTCTATTGTAGTTGAAATGGAGCCTTATTTCCACATTTGAAAAAAATTCTACATTTCGATGACAATTTTCGCAAGTTTTTCCCTTATATTCGTACATCTCTCAGTATTTTTGTCGTATCACCTTCTATATACGTCAAAATTGCATGAAATTTTGTACATATATTTCTGACATAGGGCTACAAATTTTGTATCCATTACCCTTGCAAATTCCTAAGTATTCACTTTCAAAATATTGCTCGAAATCATATTATAGAAATCGATTTTTTCGGAAAGGGGTACCCCTTTCGTAAATTGGAGATTTCACTAATTTCTCCGTAATGTATTACACTCGTGTTCTACTCGTTTGATATTTTTCCCCACGACATCTCATGGGTAAATGCTTGTATTGTAGTTGAAACGGAGCCTTAAGTCCACATTTGAAAAAAAATTCTACTTTTCGATGGCAATTTTCACAAGTTTTTCCCTTATATTCGTACATCTCTCAGTATTTTGGTCGTATCACCCTCTATATACGTCAAAATTGCATGAAATATTGTACATAGATGCCTCAGACATAGGGCTACAAATTTAGTATCCATTACCCTTGCAGATTCTTAGTATTCACTTTTAAAATATTACTCGAAATCATATTATAGAAATCGAATTTTTCTGAAAGGGGTACCCCTTTGGTAAATTGGAGATTTCACTAATTTCTCCTTAATGTATTACACTCGTGTTCTACTCGTTCGACATTATTCCCCACAACATCTCATGGGTAAATGCATCTATTGTAGTTGAAACGGAGCCTTATGTCCACATTTGAAAATTTTCTACATTTCGATGACAATTTTCGCAAGTTTTTACCTTATATTCGTACATCTCTCAGTATTTTGGTCGTATCACCTTCTATATACTTCAAAATTGCACGAAATTTTGTACATATACGCCTGATATAGGGCTACAAATTTTGTATCCATTTCACTTGTAGATTCCTTAGTATTCACTTTCAAAATATTGCTCAAAATCATATTATAGAAATCGAATTTTGCGGAAAGGGGTACCCTTTTGGTAAATTGGAGATTTCACTAATTTCTCCGAAATGTATTACACTCGTGTTCCACTCGTTTGATATTTTTCCCCATGACATCTCATGGGTAAATTCATGTATTGTAGTTGAAACGGAGCCTTAAGTCCACATTTGAAAAAATATCTAATTTTAGATGGCAATTTTCGCAAGTTTTTCCCTTATATTCGTATGTCTCTCAGTATTTTGGTCGTATCACCCTCTATACACCTCGTAATTGCACAAAATTTTATACATAGAAGCATAAGTCATAGGGCTACAACTTTTGTGCTCATTACCCTGACAGATTCCTTAGTATTTACTTTCAAAATATTGCTCGAATTCATATTAAAGAAATCAATTTTTTGTGAAAGGGGTACCACTTTGGTAAATTGGAGATTTCACTAATTTATCCGCAATGTATTAAACACGTGTTCTAGCCATTCGATATTTTTCCCCACGACATCTCATGGGTAAATGCTTCTATTGTAGTTTAAACGGTTCCTTAAGTGCACATTTGAATTTTTTTTTACTTTTTTATGGCAATTTTCACAAGTTTTTCCCATATATTCGTACATCTCAGTATTTAGGTCGTATCACCCTCTGTACACCTCAAAATTGCACGAAATTTTATACTTAGAAGCCTAAGAAATGGGGCTACAACTTTTGTGCTCATTACCCTTGCAGATTTCTTAGTATTTACTTTCAAAATATTGCTCGAATTCATATTATAGAAATCAATTTTTTCTGAAAGGGGTACACCTTTGGTAAATTGGAGATTTCACTAATTTCTCCGTAATGTATTACACACGTGTTCTACTGGTTCGATATTTTTCCCCACGAGTTCTCATGGGTAAATGCTTCTATTGTAGTTGAAACGGAGCCTTAAGTCAACATTTAAAAAAAATTATACTTTTCGATGGCAGTTTTCGCAAGATTTTCCCTTATATTCGTACATCTCTCAGTATTTTGGTCGTATCACCCTCTACATACGTCAAAATTGCACGAAATTTTGTACATAGATGCCTGACATAGGGATAAAATTTTTGTATCCATTACCCTTGCAGATTACTTAGTGTTCACTTTCAAAATATTGCTCGAAATCATATTATAGAATTCAAATTTTTCTAAAAGGGGTACTCCTATGGTAAATTGGAGATTTCTCTAATTTCTCTGTATTGTATTACACTCGTGTTCTACTCGTTTGATATTTTTCCCCACGACATCTCATGGGTAAATGCTTCTATTGTAGTTGAAACAGAGCCTTAAGTCCACATTTTAAAAAAATTCTAATTTTAGATGGCAATTTTCGAAAGTTTTTCCCTTATATTCGTATATCTCTCAGTATTTTGGTCGTATCACCCTCTATGCACCTCGTAATTGCACAAAATTTTATATATAGAAGCCTAAGATATAGGGCTACAACTTTTGTGCTCATTACCCTGGTAGATTCCTTAGTATTTACTTTCAAAATATTGCTCGAATTCATATTAAAGAAATCAATTTTTTGTGAAAGAGGTACCACTTTGGTAAATTGGAGATTTCACTAATTTCTCCGTAATGTATTAAACACGTGTTCTAGCCATTCGATATTTTTCCCCACGACATCTCATGGGTAAATGCTTCTATTGTAGTTGAAACGGTGCCTTAAGTGCACATTTGAAAAAAATTATACATTTCGATCGCAATTTTCGCATGTATTTTCCATATATTCGTACATCTCTCAGTATTTTGGTTGTATCACCTTCTATACAGCTCAAAATTGCACGAACTTTTATACATAGAAGCCTAAGACATTGGGATACAACTTTCGTGCCTATTACCCAAGCATATTTTTTAGTATTCACTTTCAAAATATTGCTCGAATACATATTATAGAAATCGAATTTTTCTGAAACGGGTACCCTTTTGGTAAATTGGAGATTTCACTAAATTCTCCGTAATCTATTACACACGTGTTCTACTCGTTCGATATTTTTCCCCACAACATCTCATGGGTAAATGCTTCTATTGTAGTTGCAAGGGAGCCTTAAGTCAACATTTGAAAAAATTTCTACTTTTCGATGGCAATGTTCGCAAGTTTTTCCCTTATATTCGTACATCTCTCAATATTTTGGTCGTATCACCCTCTATACACCTCGAAATTGCACGAAATTTTATAAAGAGAAGCCTAAGACATAGGGATACAACTTTTGTGCCCATTACCCTTGCAGATTCATTAGTATTCACTTTTGAAATATTGCTCGAATTCATATAATAAAAATCAAATTTTTATGAAAGGGGTACCCCTTTGGTAAATTGGAGATTTCACTAATTTCTCCCTAATGTATTACACTCGTGTTCTACTCGTTCGATTTTTTTCCCCATGACATCTAATGGGTAAATGCTTCTATTGTAGTTGAAACAGAGCCTTAAGTCCACATTTGAAAAAAATTCAACTTTTCGATGGCAATTTTCGCAAGTTTTTCCCTTATATTCGTACATCTCTCAGTATTTTGGTCGTATCACCCTATATACACATCGAAGTTGCATGTAATTTTATACATATATGCCTAAAAGATAGGGTTTCAAATTTGATGCCCATTACCCTTGCAGATTCCTTAGTATTCACTTTCATAATATTGCGTAAATTCATATAGTAGAAATCGAATTTTTCTGAAAGGGGTACCCTTTTGGAAAATTGCCGAATTCACCAATTTCAACGTAAGGTATTACACTCGTAATCTACCTGTTCGATATTATTCCCCACGACATCTCATGGGTAAATGCTTCTATAGTAGTTGAAACGAAACATTAAGTCCACATTTAAAAAAAATTCTACTTTTCGATGGCAATTTTCGCAAGTTTTTCCATTATATTCGTACATCTCTTAGTATTTTGGTCATATCACCCTCTATACACATCAAAATTGCACATAATTTTTTAAATAGATGCTTAAGACATTGGGGTACAACTTTTGTGCCTATTACCCTAGCACATTTTTTAGTATTCACTTTCAAAATATTGCTCAAATTAATATTGTAGAAATCGAATTTTTCTGAAAGGGGTACCCCTATGGTAAATTGGAGAATTCACAAATTTCTTCGTAATGTATTACACCCGTGATCTACTTGTTCGATATTTTTTCCCACGACATCTCATGGGTAAATGCTTCTATAGTTGTTGAAACGGAGCCTTAAGTCCACATTTAAAAAAAATTCTACTTTTCGATGGCAATTTTCGCAAGTTTTTCCCTCATATTCGAACATTTCTTAGTATTTTGTGTCGTATCACCCTCTATACACATCGAAACTGCACAGAATTTTATACATAAATGACTAAGACATAGGGGTACAACTTTCATGCCCATTACCTTTGCAGATTCCATCATATTCATTTTCAAAATATTGATCGAATTCATAATATAGAGATCAAATTTTTATGAAAGGGGTACCCCTTCGATAAATTGGAGAATTCACTAATCTCTCCGTAATGTATTACAATCATGATCTACTCGTTCGATATTTTTCACCACGACATCTCATGGGTAAAAGCTTCTATAGTTGTTGAAATGGAGCCTTAAGTCCACATTTAAAAAAAATTCTACATTTCGATGGAAATTTTCACAAGTATCTCCCTTATATACGTACATCTCTCAATATTTTGGTCATATCACCCTCTATACACATCGCAATTGCACAAAATTTAATACATAGATGCCTAATAAATAGGGGTACAACTTTCATGCCCATTACCCATAGATTCCTTAGTATTCACTTTCAATATATTGCTCGAATTCATATTGTAGAAATTGAATTTTTCTGAAAGGGGTACCCCTTTGGTAAATTAGAGAATTCACTAATTTCACCGTAATGTATTACAATCGTGATCTACTCGTTTGATATTTTTCACCACGACGTCTCATGGGTAAATGCTTACATAGTAGTTGAAACAGAGTTTTAAGTCCACATTTAAAAAAATTTCCACTTTTCGATGGCAATTTTCGTAAGTTTTTCCCTTATATTCGTACATCTCTCAGTTTTTTGGTCGCTTCACCCTCTATACACATCGATATTCCACGAAATTTTATACATAGATGACTAAGACATAGAGGTACAACTTTCATTCCCATTACCCTTACATGATTCCGTAGTATTTATTTTCAAAATATTGCTCAAATTCATATTATAGAAATCAAATTTTTCTGAAAGGGGTACCCCTTTGCTACATTGGAGAATTCACTAATTTCTCCGTAATGTATTACACTCATGATCTATTTGTTCGATATTTCTCCCCATGATATCTCATGGGAAAATGCTTCTATAGTTGTTGAAACGGAGCCTTAAGTCCACATTTAAAAAATTTCTAATTTTCGATGGCAATTTTTGCAAGTCTTTCCCTTATATTCGTATATCTCTCAGTATTTTGGTCGTATCACCCTTTATAAACATCGCAATTGCACGAAATTTTATATGTAGATGCCTAAGACATAGGGGTACAACTTTCATGCCCATTACCCTTGCAGATTCTTTAGTATTAACTTTCAAAATATTGGTCGAATTCATATTGAAGAAATCAAATTCTTCAGAAAGGGGTACCCCTTTGGTAAATTAGATAATTCACTAATTTCTCTGTAATGTATTACAATCGTGATCTACTCGTTAGATATTTTTCACCATGACATCTCATGGGTAAATGCTTCTATAGTTGTTGAAACGGAGCCTTAAGTCCACATTTAAAAAAATGTCAACTTTTCGATGGCAAGTTTTGCAAATTTTTCCCTTATATTCGTACATCTCTCAGTATTTTGGTCGTATCACCCTCTATACCCATCGTAATTGCACGAAATTTTATACATAGACGCCTAAGACATAGGGGTACAACTTTCATGCGCATTACCCTTACAGATTTTTTAGTATTAAATTTCAAAATGTTGCTCGAATTCATATTGTAGAAATCGAATTTTTCTGAAAGGGGTACCCCTTTGGTAAATTAGAGAATTCACTAATTTCTCTGTAATGTATTACAATCGTGATCTACTCGTTCGATATTTTTCACCACGACATATCATGGGTAAATGCATCCAATGTAGTTGAAACGGAGCCTTAAGTCCACATTTAAAAAAATTTCTACTTTTCAATGGCAATTTTTTTCAAGGTTTTCCCTTATATTCGTACATCTCTCAGTATTTTGTGTCATATCACCCTCTATACACATCGAAATTTCACAAAATTTTATACATAAATGCCTAAAACATAGGGGTACAAATTTCATGCCCATTACCCTTGCAGATTCCTTAGTATTCACTTTCAAAATATTGATTGAATTCATATTATAGAAATCAAATTTTTCTGAAAAGGGTACCCTTTCAGTAAACTGGTGAATTCACTAATTTCTCCGTAATGTATTACAATCGTGATCTTCTCGTTCAATATTTTTTACCATGACATCTCATCGGTATATGCTTCTATAGTTGTTGAAACAGAGCCTTAAGTCCATAATTAAAAAAATTCTACATTTCGATGGCAATTTTTGCAAGTTTCTCTCTTATATACGTGCATCTCCCAGTATTTTGGTCGTATCACCCTCTATACACATCGCAATTGCACGAACTTTTATTTGTAGATGCCTAATAAATAGGGGTACAACTTATATGCCCATTACCCTTGCAGATTCCTTAGTATTAAATTTCAAAATATTGCTCGAATTCATATTGTAGAAATCAAATTTTTCTGAAAGGGGTACCGCTTTCGTAAATTGGAGAATTCACTATTTTCTCTGCAATGTATTACAATCATGATCTACTTGTTCGATATTTTTCACCACGACATCTCATGGGTAAATGCTTCCATAGTAGTTGAAACGGAGTCTTAATTCCACATTTAAAAAAATTTATACTTTTCGATGACAATTTTCACAAGTTTTTCCCTTATATTTGTACATCTCTCAGTATTTTGGTCGTGTCACCCTCTATACACATCGAAATTGCACGAAATTTTATACATAGATGGCTAAGACATAGGGTTTCAAATTTTATGCCCATTACCATTGCAGATTCCTTAGTATTCACTTTCATAATATTGCTCGAATTCATATTGTAGAAATCGATTTTTTCTAAAAGGGGCACCCCTATGGTAAATTGCAGTCCGTAAGGTATTACACTCGTAATCTACTCGTTCGATATTTTTCCCCACAACATCTCATGGGTAAATGCTTCTATAGTAGTTGAAATGAAACCATAAGTCCACATTTAAAAGAATTTCTACTTTTCGATGGCAATTTTCGCAAGTTTTTCCATTATATTCCTACATCTCTATGTATTTTGGTCGTATCACCCTCTATACACATCGTAATTGCACAAAATTTTATACATAGATGCCTAAGACATTGGGGTACAACTTTTGTGCCTATTACCCTTGCAAATTTTTTATTATTCACTTTCAACATATTGCTGGAATATATATTATAGAAATCGAATTTTTCTGAAAGGGGTACCCCTTTGGTAAATTGGAGATTTCTCTAATTTCTCCGTAATGTATTACACTTGTGTTCTACTCGTTCGATATTTTTACCCATGAAATCTCATGGGTAAATGCTTTTGTTGTAGTTGAAATGGATCCTTAAGTCCACATTTAAAAAAATTTCTTTTTTTCGATGGCAATTTTCGCAAGTTTTTCCATTATATTCCTACATCTCTCTGTATTTCGGTCGTATCACCCTCTATACACATCACAATTGCACGAAATTTTATACATAGATGCCTAAGACATTGGGGTACAACTTTTGTGCCTATTACCCTTGCAAATTTTTTAGTATTCACTTTCAACATATTGCTCGAATACATATTATCGAAATCGAATTTTTCTGAAAGGGCTACGCCTTTGGTAAATTGGAGATTTCACTAATTTCTCCTTAATGTATTACAATCGTGATTTAATTGTTCGATATTTTTAACCACGACATCTCATGGGTAAATGCTTGTGTTGTGTTTGAAATGGAGCCTTAAGTGCACATTTAAATAAATTTCTACTTTTCGATGGCAATTTTCGCAAGTTTTTCCCTTACATTCAAACATCTCTTAGTATTTTGTGTCGTATCACCCTCTATACGCATCGAAATTGCATGAAATTTCATACATAAATGCCTAAGACACAGGGGTACAACTTTCATGCCCATTACCCTTGCAGATTCCTTAGTATTTACTTTCAAAACATTGATTGAATTCATTTTATAGAAATTAAATTTTTCTGAAAGGGGTATCACTTCGGTAAATTGGAGAATTCACTAATTTCTCAGTAAAGTATTATAATCTTGATGTACTCGTTTGATATTTTTCACCATGACATCTCATGGGTAAATGCTTCTATTGTTGTTGAAACGGAGCCTTAAGTCCACATTTAAAAAAAATTCTACATTTCGATGGCAATTTTCGCAAGTTTCTCCCTTATATACGTATATCTATCATTATTTTGGTCGTATCACCCTCTATACACATCGCAGTAGCACGAAATGTTATACATAGATGCCTAATAAATAGGGGTATAACTTTCATGCCCATTACCCTAGCAGATTCCTTAGTATTCACTTTCAAAATATTGCTCGAATTCATATTGTAGAAATCAAATTTTTCTAAAAGGTGTACCCCTTTGGTAAATTGGAGAATTCACTAATTTCTTCGTAATGTATTACAATCGTGATCTACTCGTTCGATATTTTGCACCACGACATCTCATGGGTAAATGCTTCCATAGTAGTTGAAACGGAGTCCTAAGTCCACATTTAAAAAAAATTATACTTTTCGATGGCAACTTTCGCAAGTTTTTCCCTTATATTCGTACATCTCTAGTTATTTTGGTCGTATCACCCTCTATACACATTGAAGGTGCATGAAATTTTATACATAGATGCCTAAGACATAGGGTTTCAAATTTGATGCCCATTACCCTTGCAGATTCCTTAGTATTCACTTTCATAATATTGCTCAAATTCATATAGTAGAAATTGAATTTTTCTGAAAGGGGTACCCCTTTGGTAAATTGGAGAATTCACCAATTTCTCCGTAAGGTATTACACTCGTAATCTACCCGTTCGATATTTTTCCCCACGACATCTCATGGGTAAATGCTTCTATAGTAGTTGAAACGAAACATTAAGTCCACATTAAAAAAAAATTCTACTTTTTGATGGCAATTTTCGTAAGTTTTTTGTAATATCCAACATTTTCATTATAGATTTTTTTATTATAAATCAGAGTTTTAATACATAAAATGTACAAGTTTACAAATTTAAGAAATAATAATGGAAAAATAGTGTTTAAAATATCATTTTATGTTTTAATGAGATTAAAGAGAGAGAAACTTGAGTAGTCAAGTATTGGACCCAAATGTCATATAATTTTAATTGGGAATTTTTATAAAATTAAGAAAGTTTTGCTAAAGGGCTTATTTGAAAATAATTTTAGTATTTTGGGTCCAAGTGTAATTTAAAAAAAAAAAAAAAAAAAGAAAAAGCTTCAGCCTTTCTTTTTACCCGAGCCCCTCTCTCTCTCCTCAGAAACTCTCTCTCTCTCTCTCTCTCTCTGCGTGCTACTGTTGCCGACAACGCAGGAGTACTTTCCGGCCACCACTTTTAGCCACGCGCCGGACCGTTGGATTCAGAGGCCTCCGAACTATCGTCCCACGCGCGAATCTAGAGCTTACTCGCCGATTAAATGCCTCAACCACTCGATTTAAGTTCGGCCACCCCGCAACTTCAAAGTTGCGATTCGGCCACCTCGGGCATCCGTTTGCCGATCCATCACCACCATCGTGCTCCTCGTGTTGTGGGCTTCAAAACCCAATAACTTGTTCCTACATCTACCATAGTTGGGTGGTGGGCCCACCACGAGCCACCGCGATCCACCGTAGACCGACGGTCGAAACTTAGTGTTCGAGGTTCCGAAGTACGTTTTGAGTTTCAGAAAATCACCGTTTGACTTGTTGTGGAACCCAATCATTGTGGTATAATTTCTTTGACCTATATTGTGATTTAATTGTGATTGATTAGAGTAATTGTTATTATGTGTATTTATAGTATATAATTATATATTATTGATATATGGAATATTTTCTGTAATTTACTGGCTGTCTGGGATTATATGTATTTTTATACAGGTTTTGATTTTGGGATTGTCCACTTTATAGCCGTTGTGCTGTCCAATTTTCTAGAAAATATTAGATATTAAATAAAGTATAAAAATACATATTTAATTGATTTTATATTAATATGGAAATTTTTATGATTAAGTAATTTTAAGTATTATTGTTATTATTTTGTTAAGTAAATCAAGAATATAGTTTCATATATATATATATGAAAAGTGTGATTTATAGTAAACCTATTATTTAACAATTATTCTTATATATTAATATTTTGTTAATATTTGAATATTTAAAATAATATCAAATATTAGTTTCTTACAGTTATTGATATTTGTAAGACTAGTAAATTTTGGAAAAAAAGTATATTTATTATATCACTGAATTGATGTTATGACTAATTAGTAATAATATAAATATTTATAATTATATTATTATCACAATATCGATTATTACAATTTTATGTTAAATATATAATTTCTTTTATAAAATGACTATTTGAATATATACATTCATGTATGTATTGCTATTGAAGTATTTTGTTATTAATATTGAAATAAGTTTATTTATAGACGATAATTATTATTGTTGTTGTGATTATTATTATTATTATCATAAGAGTACATTATCTTATGAGCAAGGTTTAAAGCATGGAAGAGTTATTTGTATTACGTTGATAATAATTATTATTATCATTTATATAGTTTATGGTATTGTTAATATACACTATCAATAGTGTATATTTACGATTTTGATAGAATTTAATAAATGATGTGCCTTGAATAGGATTTGTATGGATTTGATTGATTGACTCTTGCTGAGCAATTTTAAAATAAGCTAAGGACCTAAGGTAAGTAAATCTCACCTTTTGTGCTTAAGTGTAAGATGCACGACTACATTGATTGTGTACATATGATGAGTTAAGTATGGTATAATGATGATGAATATGATAAGTATGTGAAGAATGGTTATATGAACACCATAAGGGTGTTGTGTGATATGTAATTGATGAATTCCGTGATATGTGAAAGATGTCTTACTTGGTTAAGAATGATATGAATTATGTGCAAGTATGTGTTCTTATGTTGATGGATATGTGGATTACTTTATGTTCATGATTTGTTATATGTTATGATATATGAAGCGTTTAAGTTTTTAGGTTGGAAACCTTAGACTTGAGCCCTAGCTCTACGTTAAGGTATAACAACGCCACCAACCCAAAGCTTCATGTATTATGACTAAAGATGTTTTGAGTTATATGAGATGTGATACAATGCCTCGATTGAATACCATCAACATGAACATTGGCATTTCAGCATCAGCATGTATGCATGGCATGTACAGTTATGTGATACATTATTATGTGATATAAGACCATGCATACGAATATGAGAAAAGTTATGAAATGCCTTGAAAAGTCTTATGTAAAATTTAACATTTTAATGACACAAGACTTAAGCAAAGTGATAATAATATGTTTAAAAAGGGTGCCACTGTTTTGATGAAGCAATTAAGTAAGTTCAGCAAAGAAGACGGAGGTCTATAAGACTAATAGTGGCTGCCCACTAGTATGGGCTAGGTCAGAGTTGACCATTCAGACATGCTTGCCATGTTCCCGTCTTTCTCCTCCATATGTGTAATAAGTATGGCCGCTATGGCGACGATGAAATGAGTGTTATGATGAGCCTAGCTGAGATGATGGCTAGCCGGAGGAGAACCCATGGGATTCTATATGATATGTGTAACAAGCCCTGCAGGCATTGGCTGAATCAAACAGTGTGCACAAGTGATATTGGGCCCATAAAAATGTGAAACTAAAAGAAAGAGCATAAAAGTAAAGCTGGAAAGTGCATGAGCAATAAATGAAATGCATAAGTATATAAGTCAGCATATTAGTATATGTGCACTACAAACTCACGACATTCATGTGTATGTGTATGCATGAGATTTGCTTACTGAGCGTTAGCTCATTATGTTATTTTCCAACATTTTTCCAGGTGTGGCTTTAGCTGTTGAGCAACTTGTGGAGCACGGACTCAGTAGCAATGCAATAATGGTTTAGAGTTTTCATATGGCTGCCTTAAATTTAAAGTATTCATACGTGTAATAATTTCTTCTAATAAGTTTATATAAAAGTTTTAAATTTTTCTGTGTTTCTTCATATCATTTTATTTAATTCTTTTGGGTCAAGTGCCTTACATACTCGTAAACCCTAGAATTACGAGTATGTGGCAGACGTACCCTACCTTAGGGACGTTATATTTTTCCATTATATTCGTACATCTCTCATTATTTTGGTCGTATCGCCCTCTATACACATCACTATTGCACGAAATTTTATACATAGATGCCTAAGACATTGGGGTACAACTTTTGTGCCTATTACCCTAGAACGTTTTTGTAACTCCCATTTCTTTTTACAAATGCATTATAACAGTTATGAAAAATAATAAGAGAAGATATTTTTATTCATACTTTTGAGTGCATTACAATACTAACCGAACGCTAGAGCTATTAAGTAAAGTGGAAAAATAACTAATGAATATGCAACTATAACATTCATGGGCATTTCATTAGTATAATACCCATAGAATGATGCTAGATACAAGCAAAAAATCACTAAAGTTATGAACAATAAAGAGAAATTCATGTTTTGATGATGAATTTTATCTAGAAGGTTAAGAGATGAAGAAGTTGTGCAAGTAAATGGTTGAAGGAACAAGTATTTATAGGACAAAAACTAGCCGTTTATGACCGTTGGTGAATAGTGATCTTGACCGTTGGGGATATAGTTGTTTTCTATTATGAGATTTTAACAATTCTAAGTTGTTGGAGTAACTAACATGTGGGAATAATTAATTTATGGGTGTTAGAGAAACATTTTCAGAAAAGTTTGTGAGTAAAAAATGTTAAACTAAGTAATATAAGAAGATTGAGAAATTTTCATTTTTTTACTATTCACCGGGTACTATTCATAGTGGGTCCCACAGCGGGGTCCACCCCATGGGTCCCACATGTTGATGCAGTAGTGATATAGTGATGACCTAAGCAAAATACTATGCTTGATATTTTGAATATTTTATTATTTTACTATGCTTGATATTTTTAATATTTTATTATTTTACTATGCAGCATAGTAACCCAATATTTTCCTATAAATAGAGCCTTTCAGAATTCATTTTTGAATTACGAAAAAATCTTTATTTCTCTCACTCTGCCTAAAACTCTTCTTAACACTCTTTTAAAGTTTTAAATCTCTAAAATCTAGGCGAAGTTCTGTCTGTAACACTAGCCTACGAAGACCTTTTTGGGTAAGCTCCTTCCCGAGCCTTTCAGTTCAGTTATTTAGCTATTATTTATATATAGATTATGCTACTATGTCTAAAAATTTATATATATATTATTTTACTATGTCGTTGTAATGCCAAAATTTATATATAGATTATTTTACTATGCCGTTATAATGCCAAAAATTTATATATAGATTATTTTACTATGCCGTTATAATGCCAAAAGTTATATATAGATTACTTTACTATGCCGTTATAATGCCAAAAATTTATATATAGATTACTTTACCATGTCGTTATAATTTACAATGCTAAAATTGAAATATAAACTATTTTATATGTATCTTCATAATACTAAACTTATATAGACTATGGTCATACTTTGGACTATTATTATGGACTCTTATAACCTTATTCCCTATTATTATGGACAAGTATTATGACCTGGACTTTTTCGTATGACCATGACCACGAATTTTAGACCAAGACCTTGCCATGGACAAATATTGTATGACCATACACCTAGACATAAAATATACAATAAAATAAGATAAATAGAATAACAACAATCATAAACTAAAGTTACATCATGTAGATTTTATGTAAGTTAATAGTTTGTATTTTTATCAGGAAGCTAATAATTTCGGTTGTTTTATCAAGACGCAAGGTAAGTAGAATCCTCATCTACAATACAAGTCTTTTATGTGTCTTATGTGCATTTATATGCTTTATATGTTATCCTTCCATGTTCTTATGCATAAGTTATTTTCAAGAATGTTATATTTATTATGCATAAGCACGCTTAATGTTCACAAACAAGTTATTGAAAGCGTTAAAGTAGAGGTGCTGCTTGGGAGACCTAAGTCCCAAATAAGTAAGGAGGGAGATGTACTTCCCTATATATGACGAATGTTTATGAGGGAGAAATTCCCTATTATCATGTTTATGTTCAGGTGGGAATGTGATTCCCTATGTAATGCCGGCAGCAGCATCCTCTAGGGCCCAAAAGAAAGGAAAGTGAAAGAAAGAAAATACATAACATGTTGCATGTTTATTTTAATGCATTTGAGGTAGTTATTCTGCTTACTGAGCCTTAGCTCATCAGATAATGTTTTGTATTGTAGGTAAGAGGCCCCAAATATAAATTGTTGATGAGTATACGTGGAGCCAACATGACTGTACATATGGGGCTGACCTGAAGGGAGTGGAGTTCTGCTATGCTATTTTATAAATAAACGATAAACTTGATTCTATAATTATATTTCATAAATAGTATTTTGTGAACTTTATAAATTACTTAAATCTTTAAAAGTATTTCATGAACTTTGTAAGTTACATAAAGCTTTTCAATTTATCGGTTGGATACATCTTCATTCTACGTTAAGGTGTAGTAACGCCACGAAAATTATTTATAAAAGAATTAAGATTTGTATGTAAGATAAAGTTTTTATTTAGTTGTGAGTATTGTATGGTTTGAAGTTATGAACATTAGTTTATGTATTGTTTAATAAAGTTTTTGTAAATTCAGAATTTCAGTATTGTTATATTCAGGTAAAACTTTGTTTTTTTTTTTACACTATATATATGTATGTTAAGAAAGGAGGTCGTTACAATTTTTTATTATTCACTTTCAAAATATTGCTCAAATTCATATTGTAGAGATCGAATTTTTCTGAAAGGGGTTTCCCTTTGGTAAATTGGAGAATTCACAAATTTCTTCGTAATGTATTACACCCGTGATCTACTCGTTTGATATTTTTCCCCACGACATCTCACGGGTAAATGCTTCTGTAGTTGTTGAAACGGAGACTTAAGTCCACATTTAAAAAAAATTATACTTTTTTATGGCAATTTTTCGCAAGTTTTTCCCTCATATTTGTACATCTCTTAGTATTTTTTGTTGTATCACCCTCTATACACATCGAAACTGCACAAATATTTTTACATAAATGCCTAAGACATAGGGGTACAACTTTCATGCCCATTACCCTTGCAGATTCCTTCGTATTCACTTTCAAAATATTGATCGAATTCATATTATAGAAATCAAATTTTTATGAAAGGGGTACCCCTTCGGTATATTTTAGAATTCACTAATTTCTCCGTAATGTATTACAATCATGATCTACTCGTTCGATATTTTTCACCACGACATCTCATGGGTAAAAGCTTCTATAGTTGTTGAAACGGAGCCTTAAGTCCACATTTAAAAAAAAAATCTACATTTCGATGGCAATTTTTGCAAGTTTCTACCTTATATACATACATCTCTCAGTATTTTGGTCGTATCGCCCTCTATACAAATCGAAATTGCACAAAATTTTATACATAGATGCCTAATAAATAGGGGTACAACTTTCATGCTCATTACCCTTACAGATTCCCTAGTATTCACTTTCAAAATATTGCTCGTATTAATATTGTAGAAATCGAATTTTTCTGAAAGGGGTACCCCTTTGGTAAATTAGAGAATTCACTAATTTCACTGTAATATATTACAATCGTGATCTACTCGTTTGATATTTTTCACCACGACATCTCATGGGTAAATGCTTCCATAGTAGTGAAACGTAGTCTTAAGTCCACATTTAAAAAAATTTCCACTTTTTGATGGCAATTTTCGCAAGTTTTTCCCTTATATTCGTACATCTCTCAGTAATTTGGTCGTATCACCCTCTATACACATCGATATTGCACGAAATTTTATACATAGATGACTAAGACATAGAGGTACAACTTTCATGCCCATTACTCTTACAGATTCCTTAGTATTTACTTTCAAAATATTGCTCGAATTCATATTATAGAAATCGAATTTTTCTTAAAGGGGTACCCCTTTGCTAAATTGGAGAATTCACTAATGTCTTCGTAATGCATTACACTCATGATCTACTTGTTTGATATTTCTCCCCATGATATCTCATGGGAAAATGCTTCTATAGTTGTTGAAACGGAGTCTTCAGTCCACATTTAAAAAAATTCTACTTTTCGATGGCAATTTTCGCAAGTCTCTCCCTTATATTCGTACCTTTCTCAGTATTTTGGTCGTATCACCCTTTAACAAATCGCATTTGCACGAAATTTTATAGGTAGATGCCTAAGACATAGGGGTACAACTTTCATGCTCATTACCCTTGCAGATTCTTTAGTATTAACTTTCAAAATATTGCTCGAATTCATATTGTAGAAATCGAATTTTTCTGAAAGGGGTACCCCTTTGGTAAATTAGAGAATTCACTAATTTCTCCGTAATGTATTACAATCGTGATCTAATCGTTTGATATTTTTCACCAGGACATCTCATGGGTAAATGCTTCCATTGTAGTTGAAACGGAGTCTTAAGTCCACATTTAAAAAAATTTCTAATTTTCGATGGCAATTTTCGCAAGTTTTTCCTTAATATTCGTACATCTCTCCGTATTTTGGTCGTATCACCCTCTATACACATCGAAGTTGCATGAAAATTTATACATAGATGCCTAAGACACAGGGTTTCAAATTTGATGCCTAAGACATAGTAGTTGAAACGAAACATTAAGTCCACATTTAAAAAAAAATCTACTTTTTTATGGAAATTTTTGCAAGTTTTTCCTTTATATTCGTACATCTCTCAGTATTTTGGTCGTATCACCCTCTATACACATCACAATTGCAAGAAATTTTATACATAGATGCCTAAGACATTGGGGTACAACTTTTGTGCCTATTACCCTAGCAAATGTTTTTAGTATTTACTTTCAAAATATTGCTCAAATTCATATTGTAGAAATCAAATTTTTCTGAAAGGGGTACCCCTTTCGTAAATTGGAGAATTCACAAATTTCTTCGTAATGTGTTTCACCCATGATCTACTCGTTCGATATTTTTCCCCACGACATCTCATGGGTAAATGCTTCTATAGTAGTTGAAACGGAGCCTTAAGTCCACATTTAAAAGAATTTCTACTTTTCGATGGCCATTTTCGCAATCTTTCACTTATTTTCGTACATCTCTCAGTATTTTCGTCGTATCACCCCCTATACATATCGAAATTGCACGAATTTTTTTACATAGATGACTAAGACATAAGGGTACAATGTTCATGCCCATTACCCTTACATATTCATTACTATTCACTTTCAAAATATTGCTCGAATTCATATTGTAGAAATCAAATTTTTCTGAAAGGGGCACCCCTTTGGTAAATTGGAGAATTCACTAATTTCTCCGTAATGTATTACACTCGTGATCTACTCGTTTGATATTTTTCGCCACGAAATCTCTTGGGTAAATAATTCTATTTTAGTTGAAAAAGAGCCTTAAGTCAACATTTGAACAAAAATTCTACTTCTCGATGGCAATTTTCGCAAGTTTATCCCTTATATTCGTACATCTCTCAGTATTTTGGTCGTTTCACCCTCTATACACATCACAATTGCACAAAATTTTATACACAGATGCCTAATAAATAGGGGTACAACTTTCATGCTCATTACCGTTACAGATTCCTTAGTATTCACTTTCAAAATATTTCTCGAATTCATATTGTAGAAATCGAATTTTTCTGAAAGGGGTACCCCTTTGGTAAATTAGAGAATTCACTAATTTCTCCGTAATTTATTACAATCGTGATCTAATCGTTCGATATTTTTCACCATGACATCTCATGGGTAAATGCTTCCATTGTAGTTGAAACGGAGTCTTAAGTCCACATTTAAAAAAAATTGTACTTTTTGATGGCAATTTTTGCAAGTTTTTCCCTTATATTCGTACATCTCTCAGTATTTTGGTCGTATCACCCTCTATACACATCGAAGTTTCATGAAAATTTATACATAGATGCCTAAGAAATCAGGTTTCAAATTTGATGCCCATTACCCTTGCAGATTCCTTAGTATTCACTTTCATAATATTGCTCAAATTCATATAGTTGAAATCAAATTTTCCTAAAAGGGGTACCCCTTTGGTAAATTGGAGAATTCACTAATTTCTCCGTAAGGTATTACACCCATTATCTACTCGTTCGATATTTTTTCCCACAACATCTCATGGGTAAATGCTTCTATAGTTGTTGAAACGGAGACTTAAGTCCACATTTAAAAAAATTTCTACTTTTCGATGGCAATTTGCGCAAGTCTTTCACTTATATTCGTACATCTCTCAGTATTTTCGTCGTATCACCCTTTATACTAATCAAAATTGCACAAATTTTTTTACATAGATGACTAAGACATAGGGGTACAATGTTCATGCCCATTACCCTTGCATATTTGTTACTATTCACTTTCAAAATATTGCTCGAATTCATATTGTAGAAATTGAATTTTTCTGAAAGGGGTACCCCTTTGGTAAATTGGAGAATTCACTAATTTCTCTGTAATGTATTACACTCGTGATCTACTCGTTCGATATTTTTTACCACGAAATCTCTTGGGTAAATAATTCTATTTTAGTTGAAAAGGAGCCTTAAGTCAACATTTGAAAAAAAATTCTACTTTTCGATGGCAATTTTCACAAGTTTATCCTTTATATTCGTACATCTCTCAGTATTTTGGTTGTTTCACCCTCTATTCACATCGAAATTGCATGAAATTTTAATACATAGTTGCCAAAGACATAGGGTTACAACTTTCATGCCCATTACCCTTGCAGATTCCTTAGTATTAACTTCCAAATATTGCTTGAATTCATAATATTGAAATCGAATTTTTCTGAAAGGGGTACCCCTTTGGAAAATTGGAGAATTCACTCATTTCTCCGTAATGTATTACACTCGTGATCTACTCGTTCGATATTTTTCCCTCAAAATCTCATGGGTAAATGCTTCAGTAGTTGTTAAAATGGAGCCTTAAGTCCACATTTAAAAAAATTTATACATTTCGATGATAACTTTCGCAAGTTTTTCCCTTATATTCGTACATCTCTTAGTATTTTTTTCGTATCACCCTCTATACACTTCGATATTGCATGAAATTTTATACATAGATGCCTAAGACATAGAGGTAGAACTTTCATGCCCATTACCATTACAGATTTATTTAAGTAGTTGGCGATCATCCTGATCGTCACTCTACTCTCAGGAACAACATGCCACTCGACATCCGGCTGAGCAGCGTGTCGAGGACGGGCATGCCTTTGCACATTCGCGTCAGGGGCATTTTCGCTTTGACCACTGGTCGATGGGGCATCAGCAGTGGGCTGGCGGGGGGTGTTATGGATTTTTCTTTTTCGAGCTTTGGTTTTGGTACGAACCATCCTTTGGGCTGAACTGGAAAAGTATTTGGGCATATTTTTAATGTTTTTGAAATCATTTTCCATTCAACCCTTCAACCTCTTGATAAGTCCAGCATCTTTTTGAACGAGTCTTCAGCCTCTGCTGAACGATAATTCAAATTATTTTCATTTAAAAAGCCATTATTTTTATTCAAGTTAAATTAAGATCCTTTCATTCCTAAACTCTATAAATAGGACCTAGTACCCAGCCTTCTAACCTTATTCTTATTTTGGTTAGGAAATCTAAGAACTTGCACATAAGTTTTTGGTAAGTATTTTCTCAATGGTTTAGTCCTTCCATTCCTTTCATTTCTCTTCTTCACTATACTCACTCTTTTTCAAATGGTTCTTAGGAGTGTTCCAAAGCCCCAACTCTGTCCTCTTATCCCGGTAATTTTGGTAAGGAAAATAGGATAGAATTCATATGTTATATGTTTTATATGTTATCTTATGTTTTTTTTTTTTGTTATGTGTTATGTTATGTATGTATGTAGGCTTGGGCATATGACCCATATGACTAACAAGCCCCAAAGAGATTATGGGCATATGACCTGCTTAACTAGTAGGACCCCACTAATCTAATGGGCATATGACTTGTTTAGTCTATGGGACCCCAAGTAATAATGGCCATTATAGTATGTGTATGATATAAGTGTTATGTTATGTTTTTATGTTTCTTATGAAATTTATGTATATGAACTATGTGTTAGATTTTCCTTGCTGGGCATTAGGCTCATTCCTTTTTGTTTTTATGTGCAGGAAAATAGACTTAGTGGCGGGAAAGGTTCTTGGTAGCTTGGAGAATGTGTATTGAGGCGGAATGGATTCAAGAGCCGAGCGTTACGATTCGAGGATGTAGTTTGGTTTTTATGGTTTTTACATGTATTTTTCTGCACTTATTATGTAATTCCTTTTTATTTTAAATTATGTTATGTTTTGTTTTTAAAACAATGGGATCCCATATCCTAACTTGAATTTTATGTAAGTTTAACTCTTATTTTTACAAGTTTCTTAATAAAGTTATGGTATTTTCACTTGTAAGTTTTATTAAGGATTAGTATGTATAGTTTTCGTTAATGGTCCAAAAGTCTAGAGTAGTTGGGTCTTTACAGTTGGTATCAGAGCAAATAGTTCCTTCGCATGAAGTTCTCCTCGATACACACACGCAAAAGCTCCGAATCTGACCGCCAAGTAAGTATTTAAGTTATAAGTTATTTTGCTTATATGTATAGCTAACGATTTTTAGTGTTTATGTTTTCAGTTAAGTATGAACGGAGCATTAAACAATGAGGATATCCGAGCCATTAAGGCTTTAAAAAGAATAAGGGAACCAAGGAACACCGTAGGAACACTAGAGAAAATCACTCGGAGGAAATCATGATGAGAGCTGCAGAACAATATGTCCTAGTAATTAGGCTTTTAAAGGATTTTCCTTCAGTAATTTCAACTTTAGAAGAAATATGGGAGACTATAAATAATGATGATGACTTACAAGTAGCCCTAAGATATTATTCTCTCATACTTAAGTTCACCTATGATTTAGAGTTTCAATTCACTAATGAGCAACAACATAGGATCTTCTTGAATCTTCCCCGAGGAAATTTTGAGGCTCAAGACAACGACGATTATGAGGAGATAGATGACGATATGCTAGATGAAGGATCAGATGTAGAAGATCCCGATTTTTAGAATAGTTATTTTTTCATTGTTTGTTTTATTTATTTCTTTTATGATTGTAATAAGTGAATTTTTTTTTCCAAATGAATAACATGTTATTTTATTATCATGTATGAGTTTGATTTTATTTTCGCAATCATAATAAATAATAGATGAAATGAATAATGACTAAGTTTGGTGAGGGTGGATACAAATCAATGAACCAAGTTTCCTTATTGAGAGTTAGGGGGCCATAGTAGTGGGAACGATTTTACTGATCCCAGCCCTCCCTCAACATGGTTAACTTTGGAACAAAGATAAGTTTCGAGCCTGAGAATTAAGTCATATAGGATAATTAGAAACAGACTTAGAAAATAAAGATGACTTATTTTTCTAAGTATAGAAACCCACTTTAAATAATAAATAAAGATCTATATAATTTTTCATAAGAAGTCATAATAAATAGGTCTGAGATATGTTTGTCTTAGAATAAGTTTTTGCCTTAGAGCCTATTAGGTAAAGTTCTAACATGTTTCTTTCAACTGTTAGAACTCTGCTACGATGTCGCTCCGAAGATCTGCACGCACCAACGGAAACGCCTCCAACGCTGTTCCAATGACCAATGAAGCCCCTCCAGTTCGCAAAAGGGGAGTGCGTGCTACTACCCGCCACAACGCGCCGGCACCGCCAGCTGACAACACTGCGGAGATCGCCAGACTGCGACAGCAAGTCGAGGAACTTTTGCAGCAACAATGCCAACAGGCTCAAACTCAGCCTCAGCCTCCGCCGCAGCCGCAGCCACAGCAAATGGCCCTAGCACCCCAACAAGATGGTCCATATGGGGGATGGCCAGTGACGAACTACGCGCCATATCCAGTACCAAACATGGAGCCAGTGTATGAGAGGTTCCGCAAGCAGCACGCTCCAAACTTCGAAGGGACTACAGACCCCTTTGAGGCAGAAGAGTGGCTAAGGAACGTGGAACCGATTCTGACGCACATGAATCTCAGTAATGCGGACCTCATATCCTGCGTCTCATCTTTACTCAAGAAGGATGTCAGGATATGGTGGGACTTGGTCCAGCAATCTCATGATGCTGCCACCATGACATGGACCCGATTTGTGGAGCTCTTCCACAAAAAGTACTATAATTCAGATGTACTCGCTACGAGAGTTGAGGAGTTCGCCAACTTGAAGCAGGGTAATTTATCAGTGGCAGAATATGCTCGTCAATTTGACCGCTTAGCCAAGTTCACATCTGAGATGGTTCCAACCAATTTTCTGAGGGTGAACAAGTTTGTTAGAGGACTTCGACCGAAGATCGAGATGGGGGTTAAGCTAGCAAACCCGGGGAACACCACATATGCCGACGTTCTTGAGACGACAATAGAAGTAGAGAGGTTGCAGGCTAATGTAAGTAAAGAGGAAGCCGGAAAGCCTGAACCTAGACAGCAGAGTCAACCTCAGACCAGTCAGAACTGTAATATCCAACATTTTCATAATACATTTATTTATTATAAATCAAAGTTTTAATACATAAAATGTACAACTTTACAAATTTAAGAAATAGTAATGGAAAAATAGTGTTTAAAATATGATTTTATGTTTTTAATGAGATTAAAGAAAGAGAAACTTGAGTAGTCAAGTATTGGACCCAAATGTCATATAATTTTAATTGGGGATTTTTATAAAATTAAGAAAGTTTGGCTAAAGGGCTTATTTGAAAAGAATTTTAGTATTTTGGGTCCAAGTGTAATTTTTAAAAATAAATAAATAAAATAAAAGGCTTCAGCCTTTCATTGTACCCGAGCCCCTCTCTCTCTCTCCTCAGAAACTCTCTCTCTCTCTCTCTCTCTCTCTCTCTGCGTGTTACTGTTGCCGACGACGCAGGAGTACTTTCCGGCCACCATTTTTAGCCACGCGCCAGACCGTTGGATTCAGAGGCCTCCGAACTATCGACCCACGCGGGAATCTAGAGCTCACTCGCCGATTAAACGCCTCAACCACTCGATTTAAGTTCGGCCACCCCGCGACTTCAAAGTTGCGATTCGGCCACCTCGGGCATCCGTTTGCCGATCCGTCACCACCATCGTGCTCCTCGTGTTGTGGGCTTCAAAACCCAATAACTTGTTCTTACATCTACCATAGTTGGGTGGTGGGCCCACCACGAGCCACCGCGATCCACCGTAGACCGACGGTCGAAACTTAGTGTTCGAGGTTCCGAAGTACGTTTTGAGTCTCAGAAAATCATCGTTTGACTTATTGTGGAACCCGATCATTTTGGTATAATTTCTTTAACCTATATATTGTGATTTAATTGTGATTGATTAGAGTAATTGTTATTATGTGTATTTATGGTATATAATTATATATTATTGATATATGGAATATTTTCTGTAATTTACTGGCTGTCTGGGATTATATATATTTTTTATACAGGTTTTGATTTTGGAATTGTCCACTTTATAGCCGTTGTGCTGTCTAATTTTCTAGAAAATATTAGATATTAAATCAAGTATAAAAATACATATTTAATTGATTTTATATTAATATGGAAATTATTATGATTAAGTAATTTTAATTATTATTGTTATTATTTTGTTAAGTAAATCAAGAATACAGATTCATATATATATATATATATGAAAAGTATGATTTATAGTAAACCTATTATCTAACCATTATTATTGTATATTAATATTTGAATATTAAAATAATATCAAATATTAGTTTCCTACAGTTATTGATATTTGTAAGACCGGTGAAGTTTGGAGAAAGTATATTTATTATATCACTGGAATTGATATTATGACTAACTAATAATAATATAAATATTTATATTTATATTATTATCATTATATTGATTATTACAACTTTATGTTACAAATATGATTTCTTTTATAAAATGACTATTTGAATATATACATCCATATACGTATTGCTATTGAAGTATTTTGTTATTAATATCGAAATAAGTTTAATTATAGACGATAATTATTATTGTTGTTAGGATTATAATTATTATTATCATTTATATAGTTTCTGGTATGATTAATATACACTATCAATAGTGTATATTTACGGATTAGATAGAATTTAATAAATTATGTGCCTTGAATAGGATTTGTATGGATTTGATTGATTGACTCTTGGTGAGCCGTTTTAAAATAAGCTAAGGACCTAAGGTAAGTAAATCTCACCTTTTGTGCTTAAGTGTAAGATGCATGACTACATTGATTGTGTACATCTGATGAGTTAAGTATGGTATGATGATGATGCATATGATAAGTATGTGAAGAATGGTTATATGAACACCATAAGGGTGTTGTGTGATATGTAATTGATGAATTCTGTGATATGTGAAAGATGTCTTACTTGGTTAAGAATGATATGAATTATGTGCAAGTATGTGTTCTTATGTTGATGGATATGTGGATTACTCTATGTTCATGATTTGTTATATGTTATGATATATGAAGCGTTTAAGTTTTTAGGCTGGAAACCTTAGACCTGAGCCATAGCTCTACGTTAAGGTATAACAACGCCACCAACCCAAAGCTTCATGTATTATGACTAAAGATGTTTTGAGTTATATGAGATGTGATACAATGCCTTGATTGAATACCATCAACATCAGTCATGAACACGAACATTGGCATTTCAGCATCAGCATGTATGCATGGCATGTACATTTATGTGATACATCATTATGTGATATAAGACCATGCATATGGATATGAGAAAAGTTATGAAATGTCTTGAAAAGTCTTATGTAAAGTTAAACATTTTAATGACACAAGGCTTAAGCAAAGTGATAATAAGATGTTTAAAAAGGGTGCCACTGTTTTGATGAAGCAATCAAGTAAGTTCAGTAAAGAAGACGGAAGTCTATAAGACTTATAGTGGCTGCCCACTAGTGTGGGCTAGGTCAGAGTTGACCATTCAGATATGTTTGCCATGTTTCCGTCTTTCTCCTCCATATGTGTAATAAGTATGGCAGCTATGGCAACGATGAAATGAGTGTTATGATGAGCCTAGCTGAGATGATGGCTAGCCGGAGGAGAACCCATGGGATTCTATATGATATGTGTAACAAGCCCTGCAGGCATTGGCTGAATCAAACAGTGTGCACAAGTGATATTGGGCCCATAAAAAATGTGAAACTAAAAGAAAGAGCATAAAAGTAAAGTTTGAAAGTGCATGAGCAATAAATGGAATGCATAAGTATATAAGTCAGCATATTAATATATGTGCACTACAAACTCACGACATTCATGTGTATGTGTATGCATGAGATTTGCTTACTGAGCGTTAGCTCATTATGTTATTTTCCAACATTTTTCCAGGTGTGGCTTTAGCTGTTGAGCAACTTGTGGAGCACGGACTCAGTAGCAATGCAATAATGGTTTAGAGTTTTCATATGGCTGCCTTAAATTTAAAGTATTCATACGTGTAATAATTTCTTCTAATAAGTTTATATAAAAGTTTTAAATTTTTCTGTATTTCTTCGTATCATTTTATTTAATTCTTTTGGTCAAGTGCCTTACATACTCGTAAACCCTAGAATTACGAGTATGTGGCAGACGTACCCTACCTTAGGGACGTTACAAGAACAGCAACCATAACGGCAACAATCAGTCCAGCAACAACGGTAACAGCCAGAAAAGACGGCATCCGGATAACAAGAAGTTCGACAGCGATAAGAAGGCACGTACGAATAATGGAGGAAATAAACCGGGCTACGTAGAATACCCGCCATGTGCTAAGTGTCAGAAGAAGCATCCTAGAGAATGTCGCGCAAACACCAAGGAATGTTTTAACTGTGGCCAGGAAGGGCATCGTAAAAGAGATTGTCCTCAGCAGAAGCTAGAAGGGAAGAAGGACGAAAAGATGGTTCCTGCTAGGGTTTTTGCCTTAACCCAAGGAGAGGCTGATGCTAGCAACAAGGTGGTCACAGGTCAGGTTTATATCCTCAATAACTTATGTTATGTATTATTTGATTCGGGAGCCACTCATTCGTATATCTCGTTAGGAATGATAGAAAAACTAGGCAAACCTTGTGAAAGATTTAGAACTAGGTTTGTAACCGAGTTGCCTTCGGGAAAAGTAGTTCTATCATCACGGATAGTACGAGGCGTACCGATCAAGATTAAGGACATAGAACTAGAAGGAGACCTGATAGAATTGGTGATCAAGGACTTCGATGTAATACTAGGCATGGATTGGCTAGCACGACATGGCGTAACCATCGACTGCAAACGTAAGAAGGTGATGTTCGAGACTCCTGACGGCCGGAGACTATGCTTCATGGGACAAGCTTCAGGATTGCGCACCCCGTTAGTATCATCTCTCAAAGCTCAGAGAATGATGGAGAAAGGATGTCAAGCGTTCTTAGCCAGCGTCACAAATGTGGAAAGGGAGACACCACTTAAGGTCGGAGATGTCCGTGTTATACAAGAATTCCCAGAGGTATTTCCCGATGATTTGCCAGGATTGCCGCCAACTTGAGAAATAGACTTCACGATAGAATTAGTACCGGGCACCGAGCCTATCTCTAAGGCACCATACCAGATGGCACCTACGGAACTCAAGGAATTAAAGACGCAGCTACAAGAACTCCTAAACTTGGGTTTTATTAGGCCAAGCCATTCACCATGGGGAGCTCCGGTACTAGTCGTGAAGAAGAAGGACGGAAGTATGCGGATGTGTATAGACTATCGTGAGCTGAAAAAAGTAACGTTTAAGAACAAGTACCCGCTACCTCGGATCGACGATTTTTTCGATCAACTCTGAGGCACGACTGTATTTTCAAAGATCGATTTACGGTCCGGGTATCATCAGCTCAAGGTAAAGGGAGAAGATATTCCTAAGACAGCCTTTAGGACTCGTTATGGACATTACGAGTTCTTGGTTATGTCCTTCGGTCTTACTAACGCACCAGCCGCGTTTATGGACTTAATGAATAGGGTATTCAAGGATTACTTAGATAAATTCGTCGTTGTATTCATCGACGATATCTTAGTATACTCCAAGAATGAAGTAGAGCACGAGGAACATTTGAGGTTGATTTTGACGCGATTGAAGGAGCATCAACTCTACGCAAAGTTCAAGAAATGCGAGTTTTGGCTTTCGCAAGTGGTGTTCCTCAGGCACATTATATCAAGAGACGGAGTTGCAGTAGACCCATCAAAGGTAGAGGCCATGAAGGATTGGCCCAGACCAAAGAACGCATCTGAAGTAAGAAGCTTTCTAGGGTTAGCAGGTTATTATAGAAAGTTTGTAGAGGGCTTTTCTAAGATAGCCACTTCGCTCACCAACCTGACCCGGAAGCAACAAAAATTTAACTGGAATAATAAGTGTGAAGAAAGCTTCCAGTAGCTTAAGGATAAGCTTTGCTCAGCACCAGTACTCAGTGTACCGACACCCAACGATAAGTTCGTGGTCTACTGCGATGCATCGAAGCTAGGATTGGGTTGTGTACTAATGCAAAATGACAAGGTGATAGCCTACGCCTCACGAAAATTGAAGGAGTATGAGCAGCGCTATCCAACTCACGATATGGAGTTGGCAGCGGTGGTCTATGCTTTAAAAATCTGGCGCCATTATCTTTACGGAGAACGGTGCGAGATTTATACGGACCACAAGAGTTTAAAGTACTTCTTTACTCAGAAGGAGCTCAACATGAGGTAGCGCAGGTGGTTCGAGTTAGTAAAGGATTACGACTGCGAAATCCTATACCACCCAGGAAAGGCGAACGTAGTTGCCGATACGCTTAGTAGAAAAAGTTATGGAAATTTAGCAGCTTTATCTGGATTAGAGAAGCCGCTACAGCAGGAGTTGATCAGTGCCGGAATAGAAGTAGTTATAGGCAAGTTGGCTAACTTGTCTATCCAGTCGAATCTGTTAGAAGACATACGGATTGGTCAAGGACATGATGACACACTAGCAGCACATATGGATGCAGTCGGAGAAGGCAAGACTACAGATTTCTCAATATCTAGCCAAGGTTTATTGAGATATAAGGATCGGGTATGCGTGCCAAATGATCAAAGTATTAAGAAGACGATTCTGGAAGAAGCGCACAGTACCCCGTACTCAGTTCACCCATGGTCTATCAAAATGACTCATGACATCAAGGCAATCTATTGGTGGCCAGGGATGAAAAAGGACATAGCAGAATTCGTGTCCAAATGTCTTGTATGCCAGCAAGTGAAAGCAGAGCATCAATGGCTTGCAGGTTTATTGCAACTACTTAGCGTACCAGAATGGAAGTGGGACGATATAGCTATGGATTTCGTGACGGGTTTGCCAAGGACAAATAAGCAGCATGATTCCGCTTGGATAGTAATAGATAGACTAACAAAGTCGGTTCATTTCTTGCCTGTTAAGACTTCATACACGGCAGACCAATATGCAGAGATCTACATCCAAGAGATTGTACGGTTGCATGGAATCCCCAAGACAATAGTGTCAGATAGAGGATCGGTGTTTACATCGAGATTTTGGGGAAGTTTACAGCAAGCTATGGGTACTAAGTTAAGTCTTAGTACAGATTTTCATCCTCAGATAGATGGGCAGTCCGAGCGTACGATTCAGATTTTAGAGGATATGCTACGCGCGTGTGTACTTGATTTCGGAGGATCATGGAACAAGTACTTGCCGCTGATCGAGTTCTCATACAACAACAGCTACCAGTCAACGATCGGGATGGCACCTTATGAGTTGCTATATGGAAGAAGGTGCCGATCACCGTTGCACTGGGACGAGGTAGGAGAAAGGCAGCTTCTAGGGCCCGAAGCTGTTAGACAAGCTCAAGAAGCAGTAGCGCTTATTAGACAGTGTATGCTTGCTGCTCAAAGCCGTCAGAAAAGCTATGCGGATGCCAAGCGACGCGATGTGGAATTCCAAGTTGGAGATCAAGTCTTCCTGAAGATATCTCCTATGAAAGGTGTCAAGCGGTTTGGGAAGAAAGGCAAGCTTAGTCCCCGATTCATAGGTCCATTTGAGATATTGGACAAAGTGGGACCAGTTGCATATAGACTAGCCCTACCGCCAACACTAGCCGATAGTCACAACGTGTTCCACATCTCGATGTTACGCAAATATGTGTCAGACCCAGCTCACGTCCTCAAGTACGATACAATAGCACTCCAGAAAGACTTGAGTTACGAGGAACGACCGGTTAGCATCCTAGATAGGGGGATGAAGCAGTTACGGTCCAAGAGCTTTCCTATAGTCAAAGTCCTATGGAGTAATAGTTCTGAACGAGAGGCAATGTGGGAGTTGGAGGAGGACATGCAAAGCCGGTATCCGAAATTATTTGGTAAGTAAATTTCGAGGACAAAATTCTTTTTAGTAGGGGAGAATTGTAGAGTCCAAGAACTTTACTTAGCTAGTTAGATAGTAGTATTATAGTAATTATAGTATTATCTTTATGACTGTGGATTTTTGGTTCAGACCGGGATTTATTTGGACACTCATAGTAGTACTTGTAGATTTTCTAAGTATAACCTATAGTTTAAGAATATTAATTTTAACCTAAGGTTTGATTAATATGACTGATATTGAGGAAAATATTTATTATACTATAAGGTTTAGATAAGAACCAATGGGATTTTAGCACATGTTATGTATGGGTTATTAATGATTAAGTATTTTGAGGATTTAATTTAATAAGGGTAAAATTTGAATGCTCTAAGGTCAGTCAGCAGCTTTGAAAACGTTTAAGGGCTTAGTCAAGGTTGTTTACTCAATTCAAATTAACCTAAAAATGTGTAATTTCGTGTTTAAATAATCAACGTATGCCGATATATCGCAGTTATAGGGGGCGATATATCGCAGCACGTAGATACGGAAAACACTAAACGATGCACGTTTGCCTCGGGCATAATGGTCCAGGTGATATATCGCCTATAGGGGGTGATATATCGCATCCTTCAGCATATTTTGAATGTTTTAGAAATCATTTTCCATTCAACCCTTCAACCTCTTGATAAGTCCAGCATCTTTTTGAACGAGTCTTCAGCCTCTGCTGAACGATAATTCAAATTATTTTCAATTAAAAAGCCATTATTTTTATTCAAGTTAAATTAAGATCCTTTCATTCCTAAATTCTATAAATAGGACCTAGTACCCAGCCATTATTCATCTTTTGCTCTAAGTTCAGAGGCTGCAAGTTGCTAGGTGAGTGTGAGAGTGTAAACACTTGGGTGGGAAATCATAAGCTTGATCATCATAAGCTTATCAAATACTTGGGGAAGTAAGAATTTATAGTATTTCGGTTCAAGGTTTAGATTGGTCTTACAAGTCTTCAAAGGTATTTCCACACTCTAGTTCATTGGTAATATTTTCTTTAAGTTCTCATAATCTTCTACCAGCCTTCTAACATTATTCTTATTTTGGTTAGGAAATCTAAGAACTTGCACATAAGTTTTTGGTAAGTATTTTCTCAATGGTTTAGTCCTTCCATTCCTTTCATTTCTCTTCTTCACTATACTCACTCTTTTTCAAATGGTTCTTAGGAGTGTTCCAAAGCCCCAACTCTGTCCTCTTATCCCGGTAATTTTGGTAAGGAAAATAGGATAGAATTCATATGTTATATGTTTTATATGTTATCTTATGTTTTTTTTTTTTTATGTTATGTATGTATGTAGGCTTGGGCATATGACCCATATGACTAACAAGCCCCAAATAGATTATGGGCATATGACCTGCTTAGCTAGTAGGACCCCACTAATCTAATGGGCATATGACTTGTTTAGTCTATGGGACTCCAAGTAATAATGGTCATTATAATATGTGTATGATATAAGTGTTATGTTATGTTTTTATGTTTCTTATGAAATTTATTGTAATGACCCAACTACCCTAGACTTTTGGACCATTAACGAAAACTAAACATACTAATCCTTAATAAAACTTACATTGTGAAAATACCATAACTTTATTAGGAAACTTGTAAAAATAAGAGTTACTTACATAAATTGTCAAGTAGGATATGGGATCCCATTGTTTCAAAAACAAAACATAATTTAAAATAAAAAGGAGTTACATAGCAAGTGCGGAAAAATACATGTAAAAACATAAAAAAACAAGACTACATCCTCAAAAATTGAACTCTCGACTCCTTGAATCCATTCATCACCGATACACATTCTCCCCAAGCATCCACGAATCTTACCCGCCACTATAGCTATTTTCCTGCACATATAAACAAAAAGGAATGAGCCTAATGCCCAGCAAGGAAAATCTATCACATAGTTCATATACATAGATTTCAAAAGAAACATAAAAACATAACATAACACTTATTTCATGCAAATACTATAATGGCCATTATTACTTGGGGTCCCATAGACTAAACAAGTTATATGCCCATGAGATTAGTGAGGTCCTACTAGCTAAGCAGGTCATATGCTCATAATCTTTTTGGGGTCTTGTTAGTCATATGGGTCATATGCCCAAGCCTACAAACATACATATCATAACATAAGAGACATATGCCCAAGCCTACATACATAGATGTCTAAGACATAGGAATAAAACTTTTTTGCACATTACCCTGGTAGATTCCTTAGTATTATTTTTCAAAATGTTGCTGGAATTCATATTATAGAAATCTAATTTTTCTGAAAGGGGTCCCCCTTTGGTAAATTGGAGATTTCACTAATTTCTTCGTAATGTAGTACACTCGTGTTCTACTCATTCGATATTTTTCCCCATGACATCTCATGGGTAAATGCTTCTATTGGAGTTGAAACGCAGCCTTAAGTCCACATCTGACCAAATTTCCACTTTTCGATGGCAATATTTGCAAGTTTTTCCATTATATTCGTACGTCTCTCATTATTTTGGTCGTATCACCCACTACGCTCTTCGAAATTGCATGAAATTTTATACATAGAAGCCTAAGACATAGGGCTACAACTTTTGTGCCCATTACCCTCGCAGATTCTTTAGTATTTACTTTTAAAATATTGCTCGAATTCATAATATACAAATCGAATTTTTCTGAATGGGGTACCCCTTTGGTAAATTGGAGATTTCACTAATTTCTCCGTAATGTATTACACTCATGTTTTACTCGTTCGATATTTTTCCCATGACATCTCATGGGAAAATGCTTCTATTGGAGTTGAAATGGATTCTTAAGTCCATTTGACAAAATTTCCACTTTTCAAGGGCAATTTTCTCAAGTTTTTCCCATATATTCGTACGTCTCTCAATATTTTGGTCGTATCATCCACTACGCAGCTCGTAATTGCACAAAATTTTAAACATAAAAGCCTAAGTCAAAGGGCTACAACTTTCGTGCCCATTACCCTTGCAGATTGTTTAGTATTCACTTTCAAGATATTACTCAAATTCATCTTATAGAAATCAAATTTGTCTGAAAGGGGTACCCCTTTGGTAAATTGGAGATTTCACTAATTTCTCCGTAATGTATTACACTCGTATTTTACTCGTTTGATATTTTTACCCATGACATCTCATGGGTAAATGCTTCTAATTTAGTTGAAACGGAGCCTTAAGTCCACATTTGAAAAAAAATTCACTTTTCAAGGGCAATTGTCTCAAGTTTTTCCCTTATATTCGTACTTCTCTCAGTATTTTGGTCGTATCTTTTTCTTATACTTGTCTTGTATTGTTATTATGGCCTATGTTATGAGCTAGAATATATTATGATCTTGTATGATTAGTATAAATTAGCGTTATTATGAACTCTTTCTTGAAATTATTGTTTTTTTGTTATGACTATGTGGCTATATGATTGCCTGTTTGTATTTTCCTTACTGAGCTTAGAAGCTCACTCCTTATGATGTTATTGTGCAGATAATTGAGGTTAGAATGATTAGTGGCGAGTGGAACCTAAAAGTTAGTGATGTATTTTTGGGGACCATATAGTCGAGGAATGATAAACGAGTCTATGACTTATTTACAAAGCATTTTCTTTTAAGTTTTTGTTTTATTCAAATGTTGCTTAGTTCATTTTGTTAAAAACCTTATTTTTTTTTTAAATACATGGGATCCCTTTGCTTATTATGATTTTTCTTATATATAGGAGCAATATTTATGTTATGATCCAACATTGTGTTCTTGGTAATATTATGACAAATTAGGGCGTTACATTGCGGTATTAGGCACACAAGGCCATCCAGCAGTTTGCTTGAGATTATGGTATCAACCATGGAAACTGGGTGCTGAGGATGCTCAGTTGATCAAGCAATAAGAAGCATCCTGTTTCGAAGGCTGATATTGCACCGATGTTCAAGAATACTAGTGTAAGTTTTTCTTTATTATCTCAAAAGAAAATATTCTTTACTTGATTCAAACTAACCTAATGCTTTCTATTGGTTGTAGTTGGCTGTGTTATTGATGTTGAAGCCCTGTCCTTTGGAGATGGATTATTATAGCGGCTTCATTGAGGGTGATGATCCACTATATCCTGGGTTATGCGAGGATGAAACGACCACTGAATTTCAGAAGGTGGTCGAGGCAGCGGCTGAGGTTGCCAAGGCAGCCAATATATTTGTTGATGTTGGCCCTCACTAGGATGATACCCTAGCCCCCACCGGCCCCACACCCTGCCCAACCTAATTTAAGAGGTTGGATAGGGTGGAAGGTAGTCAGGCTACCATCCTACTAAATCAGGCGGTGATCATGGACGTTGTCAAACAAATATTGAGATTTGTACAAGATCAATCGAGAGGTACCGTGGAGGATGCATTAGATTTAGACACTGAATCAATTGATCTACCAGATGATTTCGACGCATATGATATATGCACTCTTCCGTTTGTGGTTTTCGCAACAGATCCTTATACTTCTGGTGTTGCTATTGTAGAAGCTGTGGATGTGGCCAGGATTGAGTTTAAGAGGAAAAAGACGTCGGATGAAGAATTTTGAAGACTACATCGACCCAACGAGAAAGAGACCTCGTCTGGATACAACTACAGACGAGTCGTTAGTCCTCGGCCTTCTGAAGAAGCCACTTAGTAAATAATACAGGATGTTATGCAAGTGGCTGCTTGGAGATATCCCTAACAAGAAAAAGAGGGATGTCCACACAGGTAATTATGGTCCAAGCTGGTTTCTGACGCTGAAGACACCCTATAGTTGGCTCAATATTGGTGTAAGTAATTAAAATTCCCTTACAATTTTGTCTCGATTTTGTTTATTTTAAAAACATGTGTTTGTTCGATGGAGTTGAATGGGTGTGCGATGGGGTGTCCATAGGGATTCAATGAGGTGTAGAAGAGGGGTCGATGGGGTATTCAATAATGGTTTGATGGTTCTCGACTTGGTTTCAATTTGGGTTTGATAGGGAGTAGAATTGTAGTTCGATAGGGGTTCTATTTTGTGAATTTAACAAAACAAATCAGGTTTTTTTTTGCAGCATATTGATGCGATCGAGCATATGCTCTGTAGACGTCGCCAGTTCTTCCCCGAGACATTTCGCCAGGATGTCGTTGTTAGGAATGTTATGATTTCACAAGTAGTATCGGCTCAACATGAACAATATATGAAGGACAAGGAGAAGTTTATGTGGGATGATGACATGTTGTCAATGCTAAAGTGTTGGTATTAAAAGAGCAAATCAGAGATATGCAGCGGGGAATGGGTCCTTTTTAATAATTATTAATACCAACCAAGATCATACACACATACATATATATATTAAATCACATACAATCAGATTAGAGAGATTACCTCTTTGTAGCCATTCAAAATATTGATTTATGACTCTCTAGATGTACTCAACACATGAGATCTAGAGATTGTTTGATAGAGAGAAGAGGAATTGAATAGTTTTCAAGTTTAGAAAATCTATTGCATCTGTTTCAGAGAGATAGTCTAACAATCTATGAAAAACAATATGACCCACTTTAAAGTATCACTTCATTTTAGGTTTATAAAAATAATTAATTAATTTAATTAATCTTTCTTTTATTAAATAAAACTGATCAATTATAACCTATTTAAGTATTTAATTTAAATCATATTTAAAAAAAATAATTAAATAAACAAATTATTTGAAATTCAAAATTCAAATCCCAATGATAGGATATATCTCTGTGTGGTGCCACTCATTGTGCAATACAGTAAGTGGCGTGAGCCACATTAGGGTTTTCCCTAATAAAAGTTTAACATGTCTAGCATTTTTTTTTAATTAGAACTCCCATTAAGAACTCAAATTCCCCTTTATCTATATATATGGTTTTTGTAAGCCAAAAGTGATTTTGTTTTCTTTCAAATGATGTGGAAATTGTATTTAATGCTTTTTCATAATATATTTACATATACATAATTTATGTATTAAATTTTACAAATTTGTCCAAATTATTCCGTGAAGTACGTAGCAAATTATCACTATTTTTTAAATTGAAGCAAAAGAGTCTAATGTCATTTCCTTCCTTATATGGAAAATTCATAGTCCATTTTATTCTCATGATTTTATTGTTGGAATTAGATACTCAAAATTTCTTCAAGGGTTTTTACTATTATGTATGTAACTTACTGTGCATGATTATTACATGATGTGTATCTTTCTCCAAATGATTTCGAGTACATCACTTCATTTCGACCATTTTGACTATATGAGAATCTACTTATCGCCCTTGTTCTATTATTATTCAATTTTGGTAGTTCCTTAAGAGACTGTACAGGACATGAGTAGGAATATATATAAAGAGAGGGGAGGATCCTCTTGTACAAAATTTCAGTTTATTGAACCATATAAAAGCACATGTGTATTACATTACGCCTTATATTAGACAACAATTAATATCTCAACATTCGAATAATTAAAAAAGGAAAAGAAAATAAAAAATAAATGTATAAGAAATCGCGTATAACAAATCAATTCATGTGCAAAAAGAAATTTGAATGTGTGAGCGAGTGTCAAGTATTGCACCATTTTATTCTTGTAAGGTTTCTTTTCTCGAACGAATGTAGAAACGCTGATTTGTTTACTTAGTAGCCACTAGGTGGTGGTGGAGACCTGTAGTAGTAAGGTGGAGGAGAGTGCGTGGGTGGTGGAGGAGACTTGTAAACATATGGAGGAGGAGGTGACGGGGATGGAGGAGGGGGAGATTTATAGATGTAGGGAGGTGGTGGTGGTGGGGATGGAGGTGGTGGTGATTTGTAAATGTAAGGAGGGGGAGGTGATAGTGATGGTGATGGTGGAGGAGGTGACTTGTATACATAAGGTGGTGGAGACTTGTAGACGTAGGGAGGTGGTGGTGACGGTGATGGAGGTGGTGGAGACTTGTAGATGTAAGGAGGGGGTGGTGATGGTGAAGGAGGTGGTGGAGACTTGTAGACATATGGTGGAGGCGGTGACGGTGATGGTGGTGGTGGGGACTTGTATACATATGGTGGTGGGGGTGATGGCGAAGGAGGTGGTGGAGATTTGTAGACATAAGGAGGTGGGGGTGATGGTGAAGGAGGTGGTGGAGACTTATAGACATATGGTGGTGGTGGTGGTGAAGGTGGTGGTGGTGACTTGTATATGTAAGGTGGGGGTGGAGATGGAGAAGGTGGCGGTGGAGATTGATACACATAAGGAGGTGGTGGTGATGGTGATGGTGGTGGAGGAGACTTGTAGACATACGGCGGTGGAGGTGATGGAGAAGGTGGGGGTGGAGATTTATAGATGTAAGGGGGAGGTGGAGAAGGTGATGGTGGAGGTGGGGATTTGTATATATAAGGAGGGGGTGGTGATGGTGATGGTGGTGGAGGAGACTTATAAACATAAGGTGGAGGTGGAGATGGAGAAGGAGGTGGTGGAGATTTGTAGACATAAGGCGGTGGTGGTGATGGAGAAGGTGGAGGTGGGGATTTATAGATGTAAGGAGGTGGTGGGGATGGAGAAGGTGGTGGAGGGGACTTGTAGACATATGGTGGTGGCGGTGATGGAGAAGGTGGGGGTGGAGACTTGTAGATGTAAGGAGGTGGTGGTGATGGTGAAGGTGGTGGAGGAGACTTGTAAATATATGGTGGTGGAGGTGAGGGAGAAGGTGGAGGTGGGGATTTGTATACATAAGGGGGTGGTGGAGAAGGTGAAGGTGGTGGAGGAGATGTGTACACATAAGGAGGGGGTGGTGAAGGGGACGGTGGCGGTGGAGAGTTGTAAACATATGGTGGTGGTGGCGATGGAGAAGGAGGAGGTGGTGACTTGTAGAGATATGGTGGTGGTGGAGATGTATAAGAGTAAGGCTTATAGTCCATTGCAACCACATTGGTGGCTGTCAAGCATAGTGCCAAGGCACATGCTAGATAAGGCCAAAAATTGACCATTTTTTAGTACTTGAAAGGAACACCAAAACACTTTTGAGAGTTGTCTAATTGGCTTAAAGGGTTTAAAAAGATGTTTGTGATTGAGTATTA
The DNA here is from genome assembly GCF_963169125.1 of Humulus lupulus. Lineage (NCBI taxonomy): Eukaryota > Viridiplantae > Streptophyta > Magnoliopsida > Rosales > Cannabaceae > Humulus > Humulus lupulus. The sequence continues at coordinate 2,277,498 of NC_084794.1, read as the reverse complement.
AGAGGAGGCAGTGCATGTTTATATAGGTATCATTGAAACGAGTGAAATGTTAATTTATTAGTTTATGAAGTTTCCAACCTCCAACTTTAACCTATTATTGAAGCTTTCAAATTTTCCCACTTGAAGAAATTATATGTAATGGCAAGCCACTTGGTCTCTGATTCTTATTCATGCATATATATATATGCACCTTGAAATAGTCTCTAATTATAAATTTATATAAATAAAAATATATTTATTGGAGAAAGACTATATCAATAATGGATTCCTGATATCATGAATTTGTATGCTATGAAAAATCGTGTATAATTATATAATGTATAAACATAATTTTATATTCACCGTATTTGGACATATTAGAATATTGATCTTTCAATGTTAATATATATATATATATTTATAATATTATATTTCCATTCTTTAAATTGTCTGGAATGTATACATCATTTACTTTAAAAAAATGATTAGAAGGATATATTTGACCTAGCATTGCAGTAGGTTATATACATTTTAGTCTGGGCTACGATTATTTTGCTTATTCTTAATTTTTCGGTAGTCTTTTTTGTTTTTATATATTCCTACAATTAATTATTAAATATAGATAAAGAGAAAAAGAAAAACACACTAATTGGGTAATATACGAGCCAAAGGCCTTTCTGTCTTATATGAATATATAAAACTATATATATATATGTCAAGTAAATAATTTCAACTTGTATAATTTCATATTCCTGAAACATAATGATAAATTTGTTAAATCAAATTGAATCACAAAACATGATGTATAATTCGTTTGGTGAGATTTATTCGAGTGGACTATTTTTTTAATTGAGTATACGATTGTAATAATTAGGGAAAATACTATTTTAGCTGGTGTGTTTTTCTCGAATATGTGATTAGTCTTTGTGTTTTGTTATATGACAATTCAGGCTATGTGTTTTACAAAATAGGTCAAACTATTTGCAATTATAAAATCAATTATTGATTCGTTAATTATATGATGAATTCAAAGAAGCAAAAAAAGTGATCGATGAGTCGAGAATGAAAGATTATATTTTAAAAAAATTAACCAAAATTAGGTATAATATACTATTTTAATCTATTTCGTAAAATATAAAATCTAAATTATTATTTAACAAACTATAAAGGCTATCATATATTTGGAAAAAGCAAACTAGTAATTATAATATAATATAAATGGATGAGTTCATTGTCAAGAATGATGTACTTTACTCTCCAACAATAACAATATTGTATTTATTTTATATTTTCATGTGTGAGACAAAGTCCAATAATAACTATGTCGGTAGTGTATATTTTCTTTGGGAAAGTTCGTTTCTTTCTACCATATATTATGTAATTTCTCAAATATTTTGGTATTCCTAACACCATTCCTTCTAGATGATGATGATGGGGAAAAAATTTCGGTAAGGCAATTGTTTGTATATTATTTTTCAAATTTTGGTATATGAGTAAGTTATAATATTTTTTTTTATGTTAATGTATATTATAGTTATTAATTTAGAATATTTTGTAAATTTTTTAGAAATTTTGAATAATTTACAATGTTGAAAACATGGTTCAAACTAAATATTTTTACGCGCATGTAAAATATTGTGTGAATCTTGTTTTCGACACGGTAAATTATTCGAGAATGTTCTAAATAACTACAATGCATCCCGTTATAAAAAAAAATTATAACTATTTATGTGCAGAAAACGACTATAGAATATAGATATGGCACAAAAAGTGTAAGAGTTCCAATGGCCTCTTCCATATCCAAAGGTAGAAGTACCACGAGCTGATTGAGCACTCGAAAACTAGAATTGTTAGATTTTGTAAAATGACCAACAAGAGGAGAAATTACCTCTTGAATGTCGAACAAACTTGTTTTGAGCTATATTAATTGAGGCAGAATCCAACTCAAGTTGTTGATTCTCCAGTCGATGTTCTTGTGAGAGGAGAAAGGACTCAATTTCTTGAACAGTATAAGGATCTATTTGAGAGTTAACAAAAATGATGAATGTGTTGTAGTTGGGTGGGAGGCCCTTGAAGATAGCTCCAATATGCTCTTTAACATAAACAGGGTGACCTACTTAAGTAAGACGAACAACAAGAGATTTGATCTTCAGGAGATAAGCATCAAGAGTCAGAGAACCTTTTTTCACATTATGAAGCTGAGTTGTGAACTGATCAATCTTGGTCGTGGTCTGAGTGGAGAAGTAAGTCTCAAGAACTTTCCAAACTTGAGCACAAGTTTCAGATCCAACCACACGAGTAAGCATACCTTCCGTCATTGAAGACAACAATTAAGAATGGAGGAGATTGTCCTACTTATCCCACTATAGATAAGTTGGATTGAATTTCTTTGCAATCTGATCTACTTCACTCAATAATTTTTTTGGAGGAGACGAATCGGCAGAAATGTAAGGAAGAAGATCGTGACCTTTGATTGAAGAGAGAACTTGAGGATGCCAGAGCAGGAAATTGTTCTGATCCAATTTGACGAAAATTTTGTGTGTGAAGACAACAGGAGCAACAGTCGTGGAATCGATAGCTGTAGCAAGGGTCGCCATGGCTAGAAAAAACGAATCAAGCAAACGAATATGAACAGTCGGAGAAGACAAACAAGAAGAAGCAGAGGGGAAAAGAAAAACAAAAACAAAAAACCCTTAGTGGAAATGATCTGATACCATGTAAGGAAAATACAGATAGCAATTGGAGGAAGAGAAAAATGATTCTCATTACTGAAGTAAAATAATACAAGAGTATAAATACAGTAGAATAGCTAAGCAAAAGTTACAACTATCTAATAGAATTTGTTAGAGTATTAACAGAAAGCTAACAAACACTAACTCTAAACCTATCTATGTACAATCTCTAACATGATGCACTGAAGATTTTTCCAATAATAATAAATCATTATATATGAGAGCAAATAGTCTTAGAATAGAAAAAATATATATATATCATCATGAATTTATATGTGATGCTAACCTTTTTGTAAATCCTATAATTGACATTTTTATAGAAATATCTTTTTCTTAAAAGATAAATTAGTTGTTTCCCATTATTATAATTTTCGGAAATCCACTTTCCCATTTTGTGAATTTTGGATAATTATGAGCTTCCTTATTTAGCTTATATTGTCCCAATTTGTTTATAAATGGAAGATTTATATTGCAAATATTCAGTACTTACCCAAAGTTGTTTCTGGTTTATTTGCTTATATATTTTCGTGCAGCTCAAGAATTAATAAACAGGAAACTGGATCCTTAATGTTATTAATTGTTGTTTCCTTTTTTAGATTGTTTTTTATCCGACACAGGTCTGAGCTGTCCCCACCAAAACCGTATCTGTCGGATCAGCATCTTCTAAAAAATGCAACTCTTCATCAATCAAGAATATCTTCAATTATTCTTTCCTTTATTAGAAGAATTCTTTCTCAGCGTTTATGAGCATGAAAAATGACTCTATAAATAGGGCTCTAAAGGTAGCGAGAAAAGTGAACTCTTTGGTGCATTATTTGTGAGCATAATTGTAATATTTGTGAGAGTTCTTCTTTGTATTCAAGATCATAAGTATTCACGTGATCTTGTAGAAATATGTGTGTTTAGTTTTTTAGTGGTGAGTTTATACCATGTTCATGAGTGAATACACATTGTAATTTGAACACAATGTTTATAGTCTTCGGGAGAAGATTTTTTACAAGCCTTGCGTCGGGAGGATGTAAGCACTCGCTGGCCATTGAAGGGAGTTCAAGTGGTTGAGCGTTTCAATCAAGATCAGATTAGTGAAGAGAAGTACAACAAAATTGCGGCAAATCTCAAATGGGAGTCGTGTTTTGTTTAAGTCAATATTTTGTACTTGTGATTCTTTATTAATTGTTTTTATTCTCTAGGCGTGGCCCCAAGGAGTAGGTTATCCGAAAGGGTTTCTGAACCTTGTAAAAATTCGTTGTGTTCCTTATTGTTTTGCACTGTCTTTTTATTGTGTTCAGTTTCTGTCGTGACAAGTTCGTATTCTGTCCCGACAAAACTGCAATATTTTTAAACAGTTAATTACCATTCCGTACTTTAATTAATTCACATGGTTTAATTAATTTGGTAATTACTAAAAACGAAATTTCAATTGGTATCAGAGAGGGTCACTCATTTCTGAGTGTGATCTTGGTTTATTCTGTTTGTTGTTCTTGTTCTTGTTCTTGCAATGTCTTTTTTCACAGAAGGAGGCTCCATAACTCGCCCCCTTTTACTCAACGATTCAAATTATCCATATTTGAAAGTTAGAATGAGAGCCTTCATCAAAACTCAAGATGAAAAGGCTTGGAGAACTGTTTTAAGTGACTAAAACTAAGATTTTTTGTAGTGAATTTTGACACGTGCAGATTTTCTAATGCTTAATTAGTTACTAAATCGGTTCTCTTTTAAATGCCCATGTTATTTTTATTGTTTTAAATTAAAATATATATAAAATATATCAAATGATTATTACTCGTTAGATGGATGCATATTAAATTTAAACGGCTTAGATTGTTTACAGGACCGATCACGCAACGTGACTGCATCATTGTCCTATATATATATGGTGTGAAATTCCGTTTTTAATAATTACCAAATTAATTAAACCATGTGAATTAATTAAAGTGTGGAATGGTAATTAACTGTTTAAATAGATTGCAGTTCTGTCGGGACAGAATCCAAACTTGTCACGACAGAAATTGAACACAATAAAAAGACAGTGCAAAACAATAAAGAACACAACGAATTTTTACAAGGTTCAGAAACTCTTTCGGATAACCTATTCCTTGGAGCCACGCCCAGAGAATAAAACCAATTAATAAATAATCACAAGTACAAAAACATTGACTTAAACAAACCAAGACTCCCTCTTGAGATTTGCCGCAACTTGTTGTACTTCTATTCACTAATCTGATTTTGATTGAAACGCTCAACCACTTGAACTCCCTTCAATGGCCAGTGAGTGCTTGCATCCTCCCGACGCAAGGCTTGTAAAAATCTTCTCCCGAAGACTACAAACGTTGTGTTCAAATTACAATGTGTATTCACTCATGAACATGGTATAAACTCACCACTAAAAACTAAACACACATAATTCTACAAGATCACGTGAATACTTATGATCTTGAATACAAAGAGGAACTCTCACAAATATTACAATAAAGCTCACGAATAATGCACCCAAGAGTTCACTTTTCTCACTGTCTTTAGAGCCCTATTTATAGAGTCCTTTTTCGTGCTCACAAAGGCTGGGAAAGAATTCTTCTAATAAAGGCAAGAATCATAAAAATTATTCTTGATTGTCCAAGAGTTGCCTTATTTAGAAGATGCTGATCCGACAGATACGATATCGGTGGGGACAGCTCAGACCTGTGTCTGATCAAAACAATTTCAAAAAGGAAACAACAATTAATGACATTAAGAACCAGTTTCCTGATTGCAATCCTTGAGCTGCACGAAAATATATAAGCAAATAATCCAAAAACAACTTTGGGTAAGTACCGAATATTTGCAATATACTTTGTTTCCTTTATAAACAAAATGAGACAATATAGGCTAAATAAGGAAGCACATTATTGTTCAAAATTCACAAAAAGGGAAAGTGGATTTTCGAAATTTGTAATAAGGGAAACCAAACAATTCCGAAAATTATAATAAAGGAAAACAAATATTTCCGAAAATTATAAAAAAAGGGAAACAACTAAATCAACCAATTTATCTTTTAAGAAAAAAGATATTTCTATAAAAATGCCAATTATAGGATTTACAATCTCCCCCTTTGGCAATTTTATAGACAATGAATATCTATTTTTAAAAGATCCCTGCAAAACACAAGTAAGTGCTAAAAAACATAAGAGTCACAAAATGATCAAAAAAATGACTCCCCCTGCGATAGATAACCAAAGCACAGTTAACAAAAACCAGGTCAACATAATCAAGGCACAATAGACTTTCACCTTGCAAAGAAGACATATTCGTGCATACCTAAAATATAAGAAAGAATCAAGAGACTTCAATTCTTCACTACAACCTCGCTCATTTTCATAATTGTGAGTTTTATCATAACAACAATAATAATATATAAATTGGTTATTCTACTTTTCAATCTTGATGATTTTAATGTTGTAATTATTAGAACGAAAAATACTCAAAAGCATGATGTGCATTGTAATGTCCTGGATAACCAAGACCACTACACTGTGTGTTTGAAATAGTGCAAGACTTGCTAATCAAATAATTTGATTAAAAATGTGAATCTAACGATACAAATAGGTTAGGTTTAAAAGATTTTGGTTATCAACGAATAATTTTCATTAAAATATATGTTTGGCACTTGGGATCCCAAATCAAGGTTTGAATAACGTAATTACAGAATCTCCCAAAACTTATAAATAACCAAGCCACTCCAATGGCAAAATACGCGTTTTAGGGTCCTGTCCCTGTACCAACCCTCGACCGTGGCGGCCGAGCAGCTGATAATGTACACCTCGCCCTCAGAGCTCTCTAACCCATGGTCAACCTGTCCTACCCTTGCCTTTACCTGCACCATGTAGCACCCGTGAGCCAAGGCCCAGCAAGAAAACATAATATTTAAAACACAATCAACATTAATAACCAACTATCTCACAAGACACAACTAGGTACTCAACATTCACCTATTCAACGATAACAATCAACAAACTAACAGTTTGTCATTCAAACAACCGACATATCATATTCATCAGAATAGTAACAAACAAATCACATGATAGTTAGGGCTGACAACTTAGGTCGCACCCTCTGTTTATCCCACTGACTCCGACTCTCTTAAACCGAGTTCAGTGCATAATAAGCTGTCCTCAGCTACCAGTGGCCGAGCCGCGCCCTGTGCGCAAGTGTAAACCCTGGCGCTCTTAGGCCGCTCGTTTACTATTTATATGGTGTGATACCATCCATTTACAATTCGCATGGCATAATACCATCCTCTTAAAGAGCATACAAAACAAGGAACCCTTAGTCCCAATACAAATCCACAACCGAGTGCAGTTTGCTTACCTTTAATTTCCAAACGCTATGATTACAAGAAATTCCCCTTGAGCGTGATTTGTGTTTCCCGAGCCCTAGCTTTTACCTAGTCACAACCAAGATAAGGAATTCCATTAATATTCGAATAAAGGTTTCTGGGTAAATTTATAGCTTCTGGGACATCGAATTCCACCAAACACGGTGGTGGAATCGATCCCGAGCATCCTAGGTTAGGTTCGCGCGCTTAAAACCTCCATTTAGCCAAAAATTCCCTTTAGGGCCATGGCCCGCCCCCAAAAACGGAGGCTAGGCCTCTCTAATCACAGACACGTGTCGCGGCCCTACCCAGTGGCGCCGCGGCGCTTCCCTTCGGCAGAGCCTCCTTGGCTCTTCTTTGCTTCGCAGGGCCGCAACACTCGAGAACAGAGCCGCGGCCCAGCCCCTCGTGCCCAGAAAATCCACCATTTTTAGCACCCCAACCTTGCTCAAAACCACCCCAAACCATCCTAATTCCAAAATCCTTTGATCACAAAACTTCTAACATTATTCTAGTAACATAATCTAGCAAAAACCTAGCTTAGAAACTCATTAAAATCCCATTTTAATTTCTGAAACTCAACAGCTCAAGAACACAAGAAAACTAGTCATAAATGCTCAGAACTCAAACACTAAATCAAGAATTGGAGCTTACCTTCTCTGTTGAACCAATTCTCTAAAGGATCCTGAGCTAACTTTCAAGTTTCAGCTTCAATTCAACCCTTCAATATCAAAATCCATAAACACCTCAAAACCCAGCCAAAACACAGATTTCTAATGATCAAGAATATGATTCAGTTCTTACCTTTGTTTCTAGCTTGATTCCCCTAGTTTCCACTGAGTTAAACCTCCAATTCCTCAGCTCAAACTCTGAATTCCCAGCCAAATCCCCTTAGTTTTCAATGTTTCCTTGGGAGAGAAGAAGAGATAGGAGAAAAGGAAATGGAGAGGGTCGGTTCCTTGAGTTTCTACTATTTCCTATTTTACTTTGTCTAGCCTTAGTTAATTAAGTCAATCCCGAGGCTCGGGGCACTAGAAACGTCCCCGAGGGCAAAATGGTAAAATTCCCTAATGTTCTCGCCTAAGCTTCCTAATCTCAAATATATCTCCAATTATTTATTTCCATAACCCGATAACCCAAATAATCATCTAATACTTGAAATACCCCTTGACTTACCTCAAGTCAAGTACTGGGTCCCATTGTGACTTTCCCGTTACTTGCTCCCTAGGATCGCCTCGTGCCGAAAGATGCTAATACATATATCCACATAATAATGTGGTCTTAACAGTTTATCACAAAATCACATTTATGCCCTAACGAGCCAAAATTACAATTATGCCCCCATAACCAAACAGGGCCCACATGCTTATCCAATACTCATAAACATGCATTTCACATAATCATGCATATCACACCATTAATTCACATAACTTCCAATTATGCCCTCCCAGCACACTAATCATGGCCCTTAAGCCTTGTTAGTAATTTTGGGTCGTTGCATGCATAATTGTTGACTTATATGCTGTGTAGCTTTCTCCAAATAATTCCAAGTATATCACTTCATTTCGACCCTTTTGAGCATATGAGTGTTGGATTAGCTTATACAGGATCTTTATTTATTTTCACGTATATCTAATATTAAACAAATTAATACGAGATAGCCTAAAACATGTTTCTAAAATTGAATTCAAAGATAAACAAAGAATAGAATACTTACAGTATACGCAGCGAAATTAAGAGTCCTTCCTTCAGTTTCTCTAACTCTTGTATCCTTTCTGTCGCAGAGTATTATCAAGAAACTGAACCGATCTTCTATTTTCTTCACAATCTTCCAATGTATCCTTAGAACCACCTAGACTAGTGTGGGAAATTCTCAACACATGAGATAGATATAGAGAGAAGAAGATAAAATAACAAAGTGGCTTAGAAAAGGACTTGTGTTTAAAGAGAATCTAAAACTATCAGAAAATCTGACTTGTGACTTATCAAACTTATGTTTTGAGTTCTCTCTAAGCACTCCTTTTATAGAATCAATTAGGCCATTTTATTTAATTAAAATATCAATAAAATAACAGCCATTTTGAAGTCGTAGGTCGAAATTATCATGGGCTATAGGCCTGTTAAATTTCTCATTTGATTATAAGCCCATTGGACTTAAAATCAAGGCCTGTATTATTTTCTATTGATTTAATTAATTAAATAATTATTTAAATCCTTTATCAAATTAATTATTTATAATTTGAACCTTGATTTAAACTTATTTATTAATTTAGATACAAATTTTTCTTAATTAATAAATCTGCCATAATTTCTCTTTTCTTCTCTAAATTACACAACTCTGTGAAACTATCCAAAATTGACCTGGTCAACTTTGATAATTCTAATTGATAATTAAATCAATTAATTGAGACTATCTAGATGATTTTATCCAAGGTACAATGGGGACCATGGGCCTATGAAATCAAGCTCCAATAAGTTATCATAAATCTAACAAATAAATTTACTAACTTATTAATTCCTCGTGACTCCACTATAGACTTGGAATTTCACTCTTAAATTCATAGAACGCTCTATAACAAATATAGATACGCTATTAATTATCCATTGTTACAACCATAATTGTCACTCAATCCTCTATAGACGTGCTACAATGAGACAAGACTAAAATACCGTTTTGCCCCTCATTGTATTTTATCCTTAAAACACTTAGTTCCTTGTAAATGATATTTCAGTAAACTAATTTAATTATTGAAATGAGATCTCTATCATTTAACACCTTGAACCAAACTAAAAGGAAGCCATTGTTTCACTTCTTCATCAGAAGCTATAGATGTTCATATCTATGATTAACACTCCCACTCAATTATACTACCGAGTTCCCAAGATGTAAGTATGGGCTAGTCCGTAGGGTAAGCTGGTAACGAACAAGTCAAAGAACTCAAATAATACAATCAGTTAGAATACTAACCACTCATAATTGAGATTGAATTGACCTATGGTCAACTATATGATATGACTAGAATAGATAATAACGGTATGTTTACTTATCTTATCAACTATCAATATCGGTCCTGTCCGATGTAACAAATACATCCGATCTTATCTACTTTGCTAATGTTCTGGAAATAACATAACACTGTAATGTGTAAGTAGATCATATCGTAGATTGGCAAGTCAGTGTAAATCTGGTGCACTGACTAATCTTAGGACTAACTTATTTCGAACATATAATCATATTTATATTCCACTGTGATTACGTCACTATAAATAAGATTAGTTATATGCTCGGGATTTAATAGAATTTTATATTAAACAAATAATCATGAAAATAAAACATGTGAGCAAAGTGATTAACCAAGTCAAAAAATGATTTCTATTCTTTTATTGATAATAAAATGAGATTACAAAGAATTTGGGTTTTAATTAGGGCATAAAAACCCAACAATGAAAATCTACTTATTATTATTATTATTATTATTATTATTCAATGCTGGTAGTTAATTAACTGTACATAAAGAGAGAGGAGAATGCTCGTGTAAAATTTCAGTTTATTGAATCGTAAGAGAAGCACATTTGTATTACATTACGTCTTATATTAGACGTTAACTAATATGAATTGGCTTTTTATTAATTAATAAAGGAAAAGAAAATAAAAATGTATATAAGATATCAGGTACAACAAATCAATTCATGTGCAAAAAGAAATTTGAATGCATGAGCAAGCGTCAAGTAGTTACATTGCACCCTTTTATTTCTGTAATGTTTCTTTTCTCGAACGAATGTAGAAACGCTGCTTTGTTTACTTAGTAGCCACTCGGTGGTGGTGGAGACCTGTAGTAGTAAGGTGGAGGAGAGTGCGTGGGTGGTGGAGGAGACTTGTAAACATATGGAGGAGGAGGTGACGGGGATGGAGGAGGTGGAGATTTATAGATGTAGGGAGGTGGTGGTGATGGATGGAGGTGGTGGTGATTTGTAAATGTAAGGAGGGGGAGGTGATGGTGATGGAGGAGGAGGTGACTTGTATACATAAGGTGGTGGTGGTGAGGGTGACGGTGGTGGTGGAGACTTGTAGACGTAGGGAGGTGGTGGTGACGGTGATGGAGGTGGTGGAGACTTGTAGATGTAAGGAGGGGGTGGTGATGGTGATGGAGGTGGTGGAGACTTGTAGATGTAGGGAGGTGGTGGTGATGGTGAAGGAGGTGGTGGAGACTTGTAGACATATGGTGGAGGCGGTGATGGTGATGGTGGTGGTGGAGACTTGTAGATGTAAGGAGGTGGTGGGGATGGTGAAGGTGGTGGAGGGGACTTGTAGACATATGGTGGCGGTGGTGATGGTGAAGGTGGTGGTGGTGACTTGTAGATGTATGGCGGAGGTGGAGGTGGAGAAGGCGGTGGTGGAGACTTGTACACATAAGGAGGTGGTGGTGATGGTGATGGTGGTGGAGGAGACTTGTAGACATATGGTGGTGGTGGTGGTGGTGATGGTGAAGGTGGGGGTGGAGATTTATAGATGTAAGGGGGAGGTGGAGAAGGTGATGGTGGAGGTGGGGATTTGTATATATAAGGAGGAGGAGGTGATGGTGATGGTGGTGGAGGAGACTTGTAAACATAAGGTGGAGGTGGAGATGGAGAAGGGGGTGGTGGAGATTTGTAGACATAAGGCGGTGGTGGTGATGGAGAAGGTGGAGGCGGGGATTTGTAGATGTAAGGAGGTGGTGGGGATGGAGAAGGTGGTGGAGGGGACTTGTAGACATATGGTGGTGGCGGTGATGGAGAAGGTGGTGGTGGAGACTTGTAGATGTAAGGAGGTGGTGGTGATGGTGAAGGTGGTGGAGGGGACTTGTAAACATATGGTGGTGGAGGTGAGGGAGAAGGTGGAGGTGGGGATTTGTATACATAAGGCGGTGGTGGTGATGGAGAAGGAGGAGGTGGTGACTTGTAGACATATGGTGGTGGTGGAGACATGTAATAGTAGCTAGTTGGCGGTGGGGGTGGAGATGCATAAGAGTAAGGCTTATAGTCCATTGCAGCCACATTAGTGGCCATCAAGCATAGTGCCAAGGCACATGCTAAATGAGGCCAAAAATTGACCATTTTTTAGTACTTGAAAGGAACACCAAAGCACTTTGTAGAGTTGTCTAATTGGCTTAAAGGGTTTAGAAAGATGTTTGTGATTGAGTATTGAAGAGGAGGCAGTGCATGTTTATATAGGTATCGTTGAAACGAGTGAAATATTAATTTATTAGTTTATGAAGTTTCCAACCTCCCACTTTAACCTATTACTGAAGCTTTCAAATTTTCCCACTTGAAGAAATTATATGTAATGGCAAGCCACTTGGTCTCTCTATATGATTCTTCTTCATGCATATATATGCTACTTGAAATAGTCTCTAACTATATTTTATATAAATATATATTTATTGGAGAAGACTATATCAATAATGGATTCCTGTCGTCATGCTAAGAAAAATCGTGGGAGAAAACTTGGTCTAACATACATAATTATATAATATATATATATAAACTTAATTTTATATTCACCCTATTTGGACACATTTGCATATTGATCTTTCAATGTTGATATATAAATGTATATATATTTATAATATTATATTTCCATGCTTCAAATTGTGTGCAATATATCTATATCATATTGGTCATTAGTTACTTTAGAAAATGACTAGAAGGATATATTTGACCTAGCATTGAAAGTAGGTTATATACATTTTAGTCTGTGGCTACGATTTTTTTTTTCATTCTTTTTTTAAAAATAAATAAATAAATATCGATAATAATTAAGAAAATTTACATTTTGGATATTTTTTTTGTGTTTATATATATATCTTCTATATAAAAAATGTGTAGATAACCGAAATTCTTAGTTTTAAGAGTCTTTTATTTTTTTCGTTAACTTTAACGGAATAATCTTATATTTAACAGAATATTCTTATATTTAACGTTAAATTATAAACATGACTTAAACTTAAATAAATAAATAACTAAACAAATTAAAATAGTATATTTTTTAGATATTGACTTAAACTTAAATAAAATTAAATAAATAATTAAACAAATTAAAATAAGATATTTTTGAGATATTTTACCATAAAATTATTTTAAAATAATAAAATCATACGTTTTATAACTTAAATAAAATTTAATAAAACTTAAATTTAGACGTATTAGAATAATATCATATTAAACATATAATATAATATAATCTACTATCAACTAGCAACTAGCAACAAACTTAAATTTAAAATACACGTATAATATTAATATTATATTAAACATATAATATATAATCGCTTTTGTCACTACCAAATTCAAAAAGTATAACAAACATAAACTTAAACAAAAATAAATTAATTAATTAATTAGTTAAAATAATATATTTTAAAGATATTTTATGATAATTTTAATAATTAAATCATATTTATTTAAAAATAATAAAGTCATACATATTATTTTTTTTATCTTATAAATTTGTGTAATAGTTTATTTTTTATCAAGTGATTGAAGCTATTTTTCTTCATCAAATTCACCAAAGGATATTGCGAGTTACATTAGAAACTAAAAATAGTTGATACATATATACTACTTTATATTATGACTTTTTCTATTCTTATTTTATTCTATTATTAATTTCTTTTTAAATATTATTGTAATTTATATACATATGTCATGTAGCCATGTAAATATATATTTATGTCAATGTTGTATTTAGGTGTCATATATATAGAGATTATTGATATAAATATTTATATATACTGTAGAATTATAATTCATTTTATTATATATATATTAAAAAAAAGCGAACCAATTTTTATTAAAACTATATACAATATTTTGCCATAACTTTTTTAATACATTTATGACATACATTATATTAAACATCTTTATTTATTTTTATGATATTATTTATTTATTTAAAATTTATATGATAATTAAAAAATATATAATAAAAATAAATGTACATGTTTAAATAAGCATGTTTACAACTTTAAAATTAAGCAAACGTGCATGTTGCTAGAGAAAAAAATATATATGTTAATTGGGTAAAACGAGCTAAAGGCTTTTCTGTCTTATATAAGAGCGCTCTCAATGAAGTAGCTATATATTTACTATATAGTTAAATTATAACTAAGGAGTACTAAAAAAGTATACAATATGCTTTATCCTTAAATTTTTTACCTTTGTCTATAATGTTTAGCTAAATTTATGTTACACTATTCATTAGGTAAACATATTATACTATTATCTCTCTCTTTCTTTTTATTTATATATATATATATATAAAAACATAAATAAAACTTATATAAATATATATTAATAGATTTTCATCATCTTCATTCTTTTTTTTTTCTTTCTATATATATTATATATATTTATATACTTATTAAAAGAGTTTTATTTTTATAATATTATTATATTTAATCTTTTAATATATTTTATTTTTATTTTAACACAGCATTATATATACTTAATATAAAATATGATATATGATGGAGTCGAGCACTCATTAAGAATGCTCTAAGTATATATATCAAGTGAATAATTAGAACTTGTATAATTTCCTATTCCTAAAAATAAAGATAAATTTGTTAAATCAAATCAAACCACAAAAGAAGATGTATAGTTCGTTTGGTTAGATTTATTCAAATTGTAAAAGAGTGGACTATTTATTTTTATTTTTTTAATTGAGTATGCGAGTAATTTTCAATAACTATAATATCAATGAATGAGTTCATTGTCAACAATGATGTACCAATAATAACATTAATTATTGTGTTTACTTTATGCTTTTCTTGGTTGAGAGAGACAAAGCCCAATATAATAACCATGCCATGCCGGTTGTGTATATTTTCTTTGGGAAAGTTCGTATATCTTGTTCTTTCTACAATATATTGTGTAATTTGTCAAATACTTTGGTATTCCTAATTCCATTCCTTCTAAATAATAATAATAATAATAATAATAATAATAGGAAAAATAT
Source organism: Humulus lupulus (assembly GCF_963169125.1). Classification (NCBI taxonomy): domain Eukaryota; kingdom Viridiplantae; phylum Streptophyta; class Magnoliopsida; order Rosales; family Cannabaceae; genus Humulus; species Humulus lupulus. The sequence continues at coordinate 2,262,440 of NC_084794.1, read as the reverse complement.
TCGGTAAGGTAGTTGTCCGTACAACATTCTTCAATGTGGGCATCTAAATAAATTATAATTGTTTTATTATACTATATAAAATAATTATTTATTGAACATATTGTAAAATTTCGAGAAATTATGAATAATTTATAGTGCGAAAATAAAATTTAAATAAAATATTTTTACACGCATATAAAATATTTTTTGAATCATGTTTTCAGCACGGTAAATAATTTAAAATTACTATAAATTTTATAAAATAATCTAAATAATTATAATGTAAACCGTCATAAAAATGTTAAAATTATAACTATTCACGTGTGAAAAACGATTGTGAAATTTAAGTACAACACAAAAAATGTGATGTACCGGAAATTTTCCCAAACGAATTTACAAATGATGCTAACTTTTTTTTTTAATGAGAACCATTTTTTTAAATTAAATTAGGATCATGTCACATTAACAAAAGTATACACACCAACACGGATTAACTTCATAGCTAGCTCCTATTCCTTTTATATAATGAATCATACCACTCAATTTATAATTAAAGATTTATACCATTTTTTTACTAGTATAATTTTTCACTGGCCAATAAAACATAAAATATACTAGAGTGATTTATGATAAAAGTGGTATAAATCAAATAAAACATAGTGTAATATAAATCATTAAGTATAAATTCAAAATCGTAGTACCTGCTCTATTTTATACAAATCATGACACTGACTTTGTCCTCATAGCTGGGTCAGATTTTAAAATTTTTGAGGCCCAAAATAAAATAGAAAGAACTTTACAAAAACAGGGGGGAAAATAAATAAGGGTTAATTACATCTTCTACCGTAATCTAAAAAAAAATTCGTTTTATACGGTAATGTTAACAAATTACAAAAATACGACATTTACTACCTATCACCCGTGTGTATATATATATATATATTAACCCTTTGTTTTACTTTTTTATTTCAATTTTTAATAAGAATTAGGCATATCAAATAATATAATAATAAAAGTAATAATAATTATACTTACTACCTTCAATAAAATAAAATAAAATAAAGTAATTTATTTTATTTAAAATAAATATATTTATTAATATTTATACAATTACTCAAAAAATAAATAAATATTTATACAAATTACAAATATACTGTTAATTAAAATTAACATTAATAACTATATGTTACAATATATAGTTAAAGATAATCACAATATTATTATTCTTTATAAAAATATTATATATATTTTTTAAATCATAGCTAGTCAAGTCTCAACACTCCATGTTAAACCAAAATCATAATCTAATCCAAGTTTCAAGTTTTGTTACAAAAATATATTTAAAGTTAAAAAATTAATTTTGTAAATCTTTGTAATAATCATGTTAAATTAATTTATAAATTTTTATGTAAATGTGAGTTACAAAAATAAACTTTTTAGTTGTGAAATTAGTTTTGTAAATTGTTGTTACAAAAATGTAAAACTTGTTTAAAGAAAAATGTTGTATTTCACCACTATATTCAATAAAGTGTTTTATAAATAATGAATATCTTAAATTTATATTTTTAAGTTGTATAGCATAAATATGATGTTTCATGTAATTTTTTGGTACAATATTGTAATAATATGAAAAAGTATAATAATTTTATGTATATTTTCTTTATGATTTCTTAACTATAAAATATTTTCGTAAATATTAGTTACAAAAATATCTTTCTTAGTTGTAAAACTAGATTTGTAAATTATTGTTACAAAAATAAAAAATTTAGTTACAAATTTGTTTGTAAGTTTTATCTACAAAAAAAAAAAAAAAATCTACAATTCTATAAGTGATTTTGAAAATATTATTTACAAACACGTAACAGATATTTACAAGTTCGTAACATATATTTACTAGTTTGTAAACGTTGATCACAAGAAATTGTATTTTACAGCTTTTATTTATGATTTTGCCACTCCGTATTTACAATTTTGCCATTCCGTGTTTTTATCCAAAAATTCCGTATTTTTGTAAGGTACCGTATTTTTCAGATTTTTTTTAACTTTTAGTGCATTTTTGTAAATTTCCCAATAAATAAAATTTAGACATTTTTAGGTAAAATATGCTAAAAAGTTACGTTTTTACAATCAAACAATTTTTTTTCAATTTTACAGTTTAGGAAATTTTAAATTTTTACGGTTGTCTTTTTTCTTTTTCTTTTTTTGTGTTGTTTTCACGTTGTTTTTTTAGGTTTTTTTTTCTTCTGTTGATGTTTAATTGTTATGATATATATATATATTATTTTTGTTATTTTTTAGTTTTTTTTGTTAGTCCAATAAGTTGCTTTCAAGTTGATGTTTACTGTCACAATTTTGTTTTGTTGTCAGATTTGAGTTTTTTGTGGACCTAGCTGTAACCAATTACTTTATTTAATCTCCTTCTTCATGGTTGTTTTTAAATCTGATTTTGTTTTTCAGATCTTGTTTTCTTTATAGAATTACATAAGTAACTAGTTATTGTCACGGTTTTGCTTTGTTTTCATATCTGAGTATTTTGTGGACGTGGTTGTAACCAGTTACCTTATTTAATATCATTCTTAATGGTTGTTTTTAAATCTAATTTTATTTTTCAAATATGGTTTTCTTTATAAAACTACCTAAGTAACCATTTACCTTCTTCGATCTTCTTATTCTTCTTCTTATTGGTTATTGTCATATTTGATTTTGCTTTTTAGATGTAGTTTTTTTTTTTTAAATATCTGGCTAAGTGACCAGTTGCCAATTAATTGTTATTTTGATAGGGGTAACCAGTGACCACCTTTTTCTTCTTCTACTTCTCAGATTAATTTTTGATTTTTTAAGTTTGAATTTTTTTTTCTAGGTTTGGCTTAGTAACTAGTTATCAATCTATTTTAATAGGAGTAACCGGTTACCTTCTTCTTCTTCCTCCTCTTCTTTTTTGCTGGTTATATTCTGATCTGTTTTTTTTTTTCCAAATCTGCCAGTAACCAATTACAATTCACTCGAGTACTTGTCATGACAGATAAATTGATAGTGGTAATCGGCTACCGCCACATTACTAGAAAATCCAAAATTATTTTTATAGTGGTAATTGTTTATCATTTAAAATGAAAATAAATGCCATATAACACAAAAATAATCCAAAACATACATATGTATGATAAACGTAACCCAGATGTTGTGAATTTTCTAACGATTAAACTATGCGCAAGTATACACAGTCGACAACAAGTAATACAGTGATACAGTATCAAAGTTCGTCTCCACAGGGACTTTTAAACTAAAAATAATGCAATATCAACTAATAACAATTTACAATTCAGTAACCGAATCAAGAGAAAATTTATGTAATTAATTCTGAAAATAAATGTAAATGAGCAAATCAATTAAACTAAAAATCAGAGATTAAAATGAAAGAATTCTGGGTGGATTTCAGATATGAGAAAAATAGATTTGGGTGGTTAATTCCCCTCAGTTCGTTCCAGTTGCTACAGCAATGACTCAGCAATGGGTCAGCAATTTATGTCACAGGATTTTGTAAAACCCAGTAAGTTTTTCCCAAAACTTAATATCTATTGTCTATAACCCCCCTCAATACATTCCTGTATTAAAACAGACTATAAACAATCCATCCAACACCAAATCTTTAGGTTATGCAAGGCAGCAAAATAGTCTTATTCCACTACTCAAAATCACCTAAAACTAGGTAAGTTTCTTGCATCAATTGAATGGGTTCAGCTAGACTTCCCTTTTCCAAGCTAGATCTAACTTAATAAATGCTAAAAATGGCCAGTAATTAACATTCACTTATCATTACAGCACATTCAATTGAACAATGACATAAACAACTTAACCATGCATTTAGAAATTTAGTTCATACATAAGGGTTCATAACCACCCAAATCTTTAGGATGTTAGTTCATAGCTGAAATTATAAACATAAAACCAGTACAGAAGATTTCCATGAAGTTTGAACAGAAATTGAGATGAGAAAATAATACAAAATTAAAGAGAAATAGAGAGTAAAGAGAATTGAGTGTTGAGCTCTAGTCCCCCTTAGGCGTCTGCCTTCTTTTTCTCTCCTATTTCGTACTCCCTTCTTCTTCTTTCTTTCTGCTTCTCTCTGTACTTTTCTTCAGTGAAAAATATCCAGAGTTCTCAAAAATGATGGGTGTCCTTCTATATTTCGGCTGCCTCCTCTTTAGGGTACTTGTCCTTTGCCACACCATCCAGCTGACTCATTGTATAACATTCTCGCCACCTAGGCGTCACTTATTCTTCATTAAGTCCAGCTGGAATTTGTCACGCTTCTTCACTGGTCCCTGCCGATTGCTACGTTGTGGTTGCTATAGCATTGATAGAACAGCAACATGCTATTTCCATATTTGCTCCCCTTCTTGATCCCAACGTTCCCGATCACCTAATCCAGCTTCCTTTCCTGCTTAACACATACACTAAACTACATAAATCACTCAAAAATATGACAATGCAAACACGAGGACCCTAGCTACACAGACACACTAAATTATACACAATTACTCAAAATACAAACACATTACTCTTTTGTTTGGTTTGAAAATTAAGTTTAAAGATATAAAAATAACTCTAAATCTTAGAGTTATCACCAGACATCATCATCACCACAATAAAAGTCAATCTCATCACCTCATATTTGAATATATATAACAATAATAATATATCCATATATATATATATAAATGTATACTGTTTTATAATCTTATATATATGTATATACATATAAAAATAATAATGACAATAATATATGTATGTGTATATTATGAAATAAATTAATTATATATATTATTAACCTAAATATAATTTAAAAAAATATCCCTAAACGTAATTAAAAAATCAATATTGAAGTTTTGTATTAAGTATATAGCATATTTTAATAAAATTACATGAATATATGGGGAAAATCTCATAAAAATGTAAACAGATAAATTATGCCATACAAAATTTAAGGGAAAAAGGCATATTTATCAAAGTTGTACAAAAAAAAAAATAATTCATGGCATTTCCTCAATAAAATATGATATTTTTGTAATAATTGTGTCTAAAATGGTATTTTTCTAAAATTTAAAGTTGTTTTAATTGGAGGTCCTAGTCAAAGGGATATGGTTCGTCCATACTCAGGGTCGAACATGTTCATGGGAAGAGGGTAATTAGATCAAATCAATGAAATGGAGACAACAATTAAATAAAAGGTCATCTCTTTATCTTTCTATGCAAATTAATATTACAAATTATTTTTCTTTTTTTATTTGGGTAAATTTTTTTAAATGATATTTTCTAGTAGTGATATTGGTATTTTTGTTTTCTGATATCATTGTTTTGAATTTATTTGGAAATGTATTGGATAATTTTGGTATGGGTGATTTATATTTTGTAGGTGTCACCTACTTTAAATAATTTTTGTAAACTAAAGAAATACTAATTTTTATAGATTTATAAGAAACAATATTATGTTAATGTATATATTTATTATGGTTTTATATACAAACCAAAGAAAAAAATCGATTGGCCTCTATGTTTTGTTAAATGATAATTCGGACCCTATATTTTATAAAATGAGTCAAAATAGTACCTTCTACGATCTACCCAATTTTGGTCAAAAAAGTTCAAATATAATCTTTCATTCCCAACTCTTCAACCACTTTCTCTACTTCTCTGAACTTATCGCATCACTAGTAACATAAGAATTGATCTTATAATTGAAAATATTTTTACCAAAATTGGGTCTAGGGTACTATTTTGTAAAACACATGGTCTGAATTGTCATTTAATAAAACACAGAGGCCGATCGCGTATTCGGGAAAAATACAGGGGCCAAAATAGTATTTTCCCATCTATTTATAAGATATTAATATAAAAAGCAAAAAAAAATTATGATATTTTTATAGCGCTCACCATATTTGGCGGGATACTGTAACTGTAGCTTAATAGCAAAATGATGGCGAAAATGTTGTTTGATTGGAGCGTGATATGGTGTGAAATTAGCATTTACAGTCTCATTGCACTTGCCCTTAGCGAAATTGAAGTATCCTTTTAATAAGATTGAAGTATTAAATTTTACAAATTTGTCCAAATAATTTCGTAAATTAGCAAAATATCACTATTTTTGAAATTGAAGCAAAATGGTCCATTTTATTCTCAGGATTAACAAAAGATATATTGTTTGGTTCTGTATCTGTTCTATATTAATCAATGCAATAATAAATTAGTAATGGTAAGGAAATTTGAGTTCCTCATCATTTATACATAATAGAATGAAAATGAATCAATTTTTATTTCATTAATTTGTTTAGTTGCAATTAAAAGTATTGGAAATATCATTCCAATAAAATGATTGTCATATATGGTGGAATGGTTGTTCGTTCCAAAAATAGGAGGAAATGTCACTTCAATTCACAATGAAATAATATTAATTTTTTATTAATTTTTTTATTCATATTAAATTTTATTTTAATCCATTTATCATTTTCATTAGGGTTTATACTTTTTTGGACCCTGTATTTTTTCTCATTACTTGTTTAGACCCTGTGTTTTGACAAATTACTTTTTGGACCCTATATTTTATAAAATAGTTAAAATAGGACCCTAAACCCGATTTTGGTCAATGTTTTCTCAACTAAAATCACAAATAATTTACTAAACTAACAATTCAGAATAAAAATGAAATTATTCTGCTTAAAAACCGTGTTGTTATATTTAATTTTTTCTTCATCAAAATTGAGTTTAGGGTTCTATTTTAACCATTTTACAAAACATAGGGTCCAAAAAATAATTTGTCAAAACACAGGATCCAAACAAATAATGGGAAAAAACACAAAATCCAAAAAAATATAAACAATTTTCATTATTAGTTTATTGTTTTCATTACTCCCAACCAAATGTAAAGATAATAAAAGAAAACAACATCTTGGACAACAACGTCGTATTATTATATATTGCCTTGTTGGTGAAACTTTTTATTATAATTAATATTTAAATTACTTAAGTGTATTAATTAAAGAAGAGAATATATATATATATATATATATATGTATGTATATAAAGAGTTACTATAGTCCTGGTTGGCAAGTAGTGATGGACCCAAAATTTTTGTTCCGTAGGGCTTAAAATAAAATTTATGTGTATTAACTGATATTAATAAACATAAAAATTATAATTGTCTACTTCAAATAAAAATTATAGTTACATTTAGAAATTTTATGTATTTTGTGGGAGCTTAAGTGTTAAAATATATATTTGTAAGATTTTTTTTAATAATTTGTAAAAATAAAGTAATAAATTAAAAAAAATTAGTGGGGCCACAAGGATCCAATTGGTTCGTCCATGCTAGCAAGATTTATACTTTTTAAGTGAGTGTTGCCAACACCACATGAGGTGATACCTCATGATTAATTAACGATACTTTATAATACTTATTAAATTTAAATAAGTGGGACCCAATATTAAATTGGACTAATAAAATTATGGTAATTACTTGTGATGTTGAACAATAGTGGCGATTCTTAGCTATTCTCTTTTTAACTTTATACTTTTGTAAAAAGCACTTTTCCAATAAGCATTTCTAACTAATTTATCTAAAATTAGCTTATCACAATAATAACTACTTTTGATTATTAAAGTCAAACAATTATCACAAGAACAATAATAATAATAATTAAAAAAGTAATTTTGGAAAGTTGTGCCAAATTAAATTGACCTTTCAAAGAATTAGTAATCTCTCTAACAACTTCCGAATTTTTTTTAAAAAGTGAGACTCTAGGGAGCAAATTAAAGTATTATTTTAAAAAAAAATTATACCCAAGCATTCAAATTCAAGATGTGGCCTTGAGGATTATCAAGAAATTAAATTGATGCAAAATTTATACTTGAGAGAACAAGGAGAAAGATCATTATTATGTCTAAGAAGTGTTTTATATAATTACGAAAAGAAAGAAAGAAGAGTTTATATAATTACGAGTAATAATTTAATTGTAATGGACAAGATATACCACACTAATTAATATTGTGGCGACTATATGTATATAAATTGCTTCAACTAATAGTTATAAGTCAAAATTGAACTAATCAATAGACAAATAAGTTCAAGTTATAAAGTATTAATTAGAATGAAAAGATAAGAATGACTACTAATTAGCCAAGAAGATCGAAGAGAGGAGCAATTGATATATATATATATATATACAGTGCAATGATAAAGTAATAAAGATATAATTAAATCAAATATATAGTCATCATATTAATTAATGATAATATGATAAGGACATATATATATATATATACATGGCAAGGGTTAGAGCCATATATATATATAATCAAGTTTGATTATTACCACTAAATTATTAGGTCAGTCCAACTTAAGTATAGTTTTCTACATGAAAGTCAATTAAAGTTACTTTGTATAGAGAATAATACTACTACTATACGTATATTTTTATTTTCGTTAAAATGAAGTATATATAACATAATTATATATATATATATAAATAGTTTATGAGAATGATGACAAGAGAATTCAACACGACAAACTTTAAATTATTAATGGCATTGAAGAAAAGGAAGCTACTTAATCATGATTATTCAAGAACTTCGATCGAGAGAAGAGCAGGCCGGCCCGAAAAAAAAAATGGGCCTAAGACGGTTTTAATAAATTTGAAAAAAATGGGTCCTTTTGTATTTGTAATTTTTTTAAGTAATTTTAAATAAAATTAAATTAATATTTAGTAATATAAATACATTTCAATTTTTGGACCCTGGGTAGGGGTGGGCCCTAGACACGGGCCTAGATCGCCTATGCCCAGGGCCGGCCCTGGAGATGAGTGATATTAATAGAGATACGTACTAATATAATAAAAAACCAAGGGTAGGATAATGGTACAGCCAATAGATTATTTCGGTATCTAAAATAAATTTCAAACGATTGAATTTTACATATGCATATAAAAAAATAAACAAGTTATTTGAACTTTATTTTCGGCATTAATTATAAAATATTCAAAAATTCTTAAAAATTTATAAAATATCTTAAATAATTATAATGTACGTTGTAGAATGCCGAAAAAACTCATTAACTACACTGGTGGAACAAAAAAAATGGCTGCATCGAAGTGCTACCCAATAAAACAATTAGAGTTTTGCAATTATTTCCAACATATATTTATATAAATATAATATACATATACATACGTCAACAATTAATTATAAAAAGCCAATATATGCTAATAAATAATATGGAAAGTAGTAATCAATTAAGAAGCGCTCGATGATAATTGAGTTTCAACTGATCAATATGAATTGGGTCTCTCTTTATTATGAATTCGATCTTTGAACTGATTTTGCATGCATGTCCTTCGATCATCAGCATCATATTTCTGTAACTAATAGTAATAAGTACCAAATAAAAACCTGTACTGACCAAAATTTATGATCATCAAGGAATAACAATAATAATAAGAAGAAAATTATAGATACATATTTGAATTAATGATAAAAAAAAAGAAGAAATTAAAAGAGAATAAATATACATATTAGTAATGATTGGGTTTGGGAGGTGGAGGAGACTTGTAGTAGTAAAGCGACGACTGATATAAGTCCGGTGGTGGTGCTTCATAAACAGTCCTCCTCAATAGGCGTCGTGATATTATTCCCGGCGATGGCGGCGGCGAAGACGGTGGTGGTGGCGGTGGTGGTGGTGGAGCTAGGTGGTTACTACTATAGATACAATTGGTGGCTGTCGTAGTAGTAGTGAAACTCATCATCATCATCATTATGCATAATAATAATAATAATAAGGGCAAACCATGAAACACAACAACAATATTATTATTCTCCATTTTCTTCTTTTTGATCATTTTCAGTTTCAGTTTCAGAAGCCCTTAGCTTAAATATTGCGACTTCTTTTATATATATATATATATATATATATATACACTTATAATATTTGTTGCATAGCTTTCAATACATAAATATGTGTACATATTATGACGATCGATCGTGGGATGTAATGGGAAGCCACTTTCACTTGGTCTTCTTATTAATAAATTTGTATAAATGTATTATTAATTTTGTTTATTTATTATTTAATAAGAAATATATAATATTTATGTTATGTTAATGCACACCATGAATGAAAGAGTTTATATACAAGTAGTGCTTTGTTTGGACTACTTATAACCATATATTATTGTGGTCCAAAGGTAATACTTGTACGAAACGAAACTAATACATATATATTTATATAATATATAATATATATCTCTCCTATATTATATAACAAGTGTGTAAATAACGGAAATTTTTTGTTTTAATGATTTTTTATTTTTTAATGTTAATTTTAACGGAATATTTTTGTATTTAACATAATAATTTTATATTTAACGGTAGTTTGTAAACACTTAAACTTAAATAAAATAAAATATAATATTTTTGAGATATTTTACAATAACGCTAATTATTTAAAAATAATAAATAATTAAAGAAATTAAAATATGATATTTTTGAGATATTTTACAATGATAATTATTTAAAAATAATAAAATCATACGTTTTATAACTTAAATAAAATTTAATTAAACTTAAACTCACTTATTAGAATAATACCATATTAAACATATAATATAATCTATTATATCAATTAACAACAAATTGTTTTTTTAAAAGAACTAGTAAAAAACTTAAATTTAAAATTCACGTACACTACAAATAAAGGTAACCTTTAGTGACAATTTTTTAGTCAAAACATATATTTTGTGTGATTAAATGCCACTTTTAGTAACAACAAAAAATTACTTGTGACTAAAAAGTCCTACTTAATCACAAGTTGTCACTAATGTAGTTTTAGTCACAACCTATTATTTTTAGTGATAAAGTTTGTTGTGACTAAAAACACATTTAGTGACAACAAATTGTGATCTTTGTGACTAATACTTTTAGCCACGGACTTTTTAGTGATGACATAGGTATAATGATTTTTCCTTAGTCACAAATTTTTTGATTTTAGTCACAAAATTTGTTGTGACTAAAACTAAGATTTTTCGTAGTGGTATAATATTTAATATTACATTAAATATATAATATATAATCTTTTGTTGTCACTGTTATATTTAAAAACTAGAATAAACATAAACTTAAATAAAAATAAATAAATTATTTGATTAAAATAAGATATTTATTTAAAATTTATATGACATTAATATAAATTTAATAAAAATAATTAATAAATTCTATAAATAAAACTAAACAAACGTGTATATTGCACGTTGTCTTCTATATAGTATATATGTATATGTATATGTGTAAGCTAATTAAGCTAATAATTAAATATTACTTAACATTATTTATTAATTGTACAAATTTGCCGCCTCCAATTAAATAATATAAAAATAACACACTACATCACACTTCTTAATTATTTTTTATTTAAACAATTTAAAATAATGTATTACATATATATATACTAATTGTTTATTTTTTATTCAATGGACAGAATTGACATACTAAACAATCAATATATATTTAATAAAGAAAATTAATTCCAATATCTGCAAACAATATTGAACACTTTGGAATTTAATAAGTCATTTATGAAATTGAAAAGTATTTACCTAGCTAATTGTTTTCTTTTTCTTGATTTAATTTGAAGTACACGTGGTATAAGTATATAATTTTCAACAGAAGAATCAGATATAAATAATTATTTACCTGCGTTTTGGGCAGAGATAATAATTTTGTAAGCTAATAATAATGAACTCAAGAAAAAATAACACTAAAACTTTTATATGATTTGACCATAAGAAAGAAGAATTGACTCTTGAATCCTGAGTCATACTCATAGATCTTTTTAACTCGAATACTCAAGAATAACACTGTGTCAACTTAATTTTCCTAAGAACTATATAGGTTTTTCTTTGACACGTGTCGCACAACAAAAAGTCCAGCTCCACATATATAAATTGCCTTTATTTGACACGTGTCGCTAAGTCAGCTTTCTAAATCATTACACGTCATCGCTTTAAAATATACCTTCTAATGCCAATTGTACTTAATTTGTAATATAAATTCTTTATCTATTAAAAATTGTAAATTTGTTATGTAAAAAAACGTACATAATGGAAAGAAAATTTGTGTTTGTTTTTTTTTTTTTTTTTGGATGAAAAGGAAATTTTATTATCAAATATCTCTCAGCAATACAGTCCAGAAACTAGAGGACAAATCCTCCTTAAATAAGCTACGAACAGCCACCATGGTAGACTCTCTTGCAAGAGCATGAGCGGTCCCATTGGCAGTACGTTTAACAAAGACAACTGAAACAGAAATGGAATCCCTCAACAGGATTTTACACTCTTGAATTAAACACCCAAAGTAGGAATCCAACTCCAAGTTACTCCTTAGAGCTTGAACTACTAGTAAGCTATCGGTTTCAACAACAATATTTCTCCAATTTTTCCTTTTGATCCAGCTCAATGCTTCCCGGATTCCCATCACTTCTGCAAGCTCAGGGGAGACTAAGCCCAACCTGCAAACCGAAAAAACCTCCACAAATGCACCCAAATGATCTCGGGCCACACCCACAAAGCTGAATGAATTTGTTTCACGAAACAAGGCAGCATCGACATTTACTTTAAGCTGACCTTGGGGTGGCTTTGTCCACGATGCTTGTCCATCTGCAGGCGTCATATAAGTCAGCAAAGGGGCAACCTTACCATCTTGAGAAAGCAACCAGGTTTGGAGCGTCGAATTTGCCAAAGAGAGCACCCCGAACGTAGATATCTTTCGCCTCCGCCAGACCCACTCATTCCTCCTACGCCAGATTGCCCAGCAGAGCATAAGAATTTTGGCACGTTGCTCTGCATCCCGACCCTTAAAACTGAGCCTCAACTAGGGGTGGCAATTCGTGTTATCGTGTCATAATCGTGTCGACACGATTATGACACGACACGATTAGAGTAAACTCGTACACGACACGTTTATTATTCGTGTCAGAAATCCAAACCCGTACACGACACGATTATCTTAGCGGGTCACACGTGTCGACACGATAACACGTTTAATAAATTTGTCATCTGACACAAATCTAAAACTGACACGATTAATACACGTTTAATGACACGACACGAAATTGACACGATTAACATAATAATGAAAATTATAAAACCTGTCACTCAAACACACAATAATCCAACAATTACAAACACCATACATAAATTCACAAGTTTAATCTACTCAAACATAATATAAAGGTGATAAATTCAAAATTACAATCTTGGTCTCAAACATAATATAAATGATGAATTCAACTCATCAATCTCCATTGTTAGGCAGCTTCACTTTCAAACTTTGAAGTTCAACCTGCAGAGAGTATTAAAGAAAAATCAAGATTTACATACTGAGAATGGTGCACATAAAAAATTATAAATATAATAGCAAATAAAATATTCAAAATACCTTCCATTACTACATTACTGTCTTGTTGAACACTGTCATGGGAACTTTGATTTTGAGAAGATGTTGAATATGTATGGTCATTGATATCCAAGTTGAGCACATCATCAATAATTGTATCCACAGCCACACGAATAGATTTTGTGTTCTCTATATACATTTATAAAACAAAAATTAACATGTGATATATATATATATAATAAAATAGATGATAAAAAATCAATTAAATTACCCATATCTCCAAATAGCCAATCTCTTGTGCAAATCAATGACTCAACTATGTCTGGCTTAAGTGAACTCCTATATTGATCAAGTACCCGACCACCCACACTAAATGCAGCTTCTGAGGCAACAGTAGATATAGGAATGCTCAAAACATCACGAGCCATAGCAGCAAGCTCAGGATATCGAAACTGATTTCCTTTCCAATAGTCAAGAATATCACAATCTACATTGATACTTAATCTTGGTTCATCTAAATAAAACTCCAATTCAGATTTTTGTGTAGCTGCTTGTTCTTGATTTTCAAAAGAATAAAAGTCCTGCAATCATTTAAAAATCAAACTCAAACCAATATGAAAGTAATATAACAGAATAAAAATTCAAAAGATTAAACAAGTTAAGTTTACCTTCATGAGAGTCTTATTTTTTTTAAGTACTGAGTTCCTAGAAGTGTTTGGAGCATCACTTTTAGAAGATAATGACATAGAAGGCTTCTCTGTAGAGTACTCAGAAAATAATTTGTGTAAATGCTCCTTTACCTCAAGAAATTGTGGTGATCCCTTTACACCATAAACTTTGGTATATGCATAATCCACAAAATTCAACTTGTAACGAGGATCAAGAACCACTGCAATGGCCAATATTATACTGAAATCTTTCCAGTACTTCTCAAATTTCTCAATCATTAAACTACCCATACTTAATAGATATGAATCATCACTCTCCTTTGCTGTTTTCAGTGAGAAATAACAAGAATACACTGATGGAAAATACAAATTAGATGTGGGATACTCAGTTCCAGAGAAACTACAAGTGACATTGTAAAATTGTTCTAAGAAATCATTAATCTTCTCAGCTTTTTCCCATTCGTATGGTAAAGGACAAGACTTGTAGCTTCTGTCAATTAATTCCAAATGGCAAAATGCCCGACGATAATATATAGCACTATCAAGCATAAGGAAAGTTGAATTCCATCTAGTTGGCACATCTTGCTTTAAACCCCTCTTAGAGTCAAGACCTACAAGATTGACACATTCTAGAAACTTCTTCTTTCTAACTTGTGAACCTCTAACATATTTTGCACTTTCACGAATTTTTAGAACCACACCATCTATATCTTTCAACCCCTCTTGCACTACCAAATTAAGAATATGGGCACAACAACGAATATGAAAAAATTTACCATTGCAAGGAAGTGCATTTTTAGCTGTCAAATCTTTTTGCAATAAATCAACAGTCACATTATTGGAAGAAGCATTATCCAAAGTAAGAGCAAACAATTTCTTTTCAATTCCCCATTCACATAGTAACTCAAACATTGTTGAACATATTGCAACACCAGAATGTGGTGGAGGAATGAAACAAAAATTTAGAATTCTTTTTTGTAGCACCCAATCTTTATCAATGAAATGAGCAGTAATGGTTATGTAACCATCAGTCACTATAGAAGTCCACAAATCAGATGTCAAACAAATTCTACTAGAATTATTATTCAACATTGATTTAATCCTTGCCTTTTCTAATGCATACATCTTAACAACATCAGCCTTTGCAGTATTCCTAGTTACTAAAGTGATTCCAGGATACAAATATTCATATGTAGCTCTCACACCTTCATATTCAACAAATGAAAAAGGCAAATCATGTAAAATTATTGCACGAGTCATCAATTCACGAAAGTGATTCGGATCAAACCTTTTTGAGCCCAAGGCCACAATTCCTTTGTCTTGAGAAACCACTAGCTGCCCAATATCACGAGTGTCTCTTCTTTCACAACTTTTCATGTGACGACTTAAGTTTCCTGTCCCATACTTGGGGTCAGCATTATATATTTTACCGCAATGCTTGCATTCAGCTCTTTGTGTTTGATTATCTTGATCCACAGGAAGCATATTAAAACAAGACCAAACATTTGAAGTCAATTTTCTTCTACGTTTTCCTTTTGCAGTTTTAGAATCTACCTCATTTTGAGTTGACTCTTCTGTGTTTTCAGTAGTCATATTAGTGTTATGTGACTGCACCAAACTCTCTTTAACACCCTGTGGTTGATCTTCCATCTAGCATAAATATTGAAGATAGAAATTAATAACAATTAGTATCACAGAGAAACAATTAATGAGAAAGAAACTACAAAAGAAAATCTGAAGAAAAAAAAGCATTACTTGAAAAAAAAAATAATAGAGTAAAATTACCTTGAATCAATGCCTTGAAAATACAAACTCCCTGCTCCAATATCTGCAAGATAAATTCACAAATCAAATCTCAGTGAAGCACCAAATCTTTAGAAAAATTCCCCATCAAATATGTTAAAAATGCAGTCCCGTCCCATTTTTCTTGTCTAATAGTTACACATACACAGACCAAAACTTATATACTCAAACCAAGACATTGAAAGTGGTTCATAATTCACATAACATTGGGAGCATATAACCAGTAAATACCAATCAACATAAATAAAAATGAACATAATATATAGCATTAATATTTACAGAATATAATAAAGCTAGTAGACAATCTGTACACTAACATAACATTTATGTATGAATTAGAATTAGCAAAATTTGTATTCACAATGAACTAGTGGATTTGATGCAAATTTAGTATGTAAACTCACTAGAAGACTTGAACACAAAAATTAAAAAATAAATAAAACCTAGTCTATTTTCATCCAAGAAAGCAAAATACAATATCAGAATAAAGAAATCAAGTTTGGCTGGGAAATCTAGAAAATAAATAGCTAACCATATAAAAATTACAAGTAAGGCAGAGCTCATATTCAGAACAAAATCAATATTAGAATCCACAAATAGAGAATCACTGTCTTTCGCTTGAGTGTAGAAATGCCCACCTAAAAACAAGGATATTAAAACTGAAACAAATCTAATTCATTCCCTAAGTTTATTGTCTACATTATAATTTATAACTAGAAACAAATCTAACCATATATAAATAAAAATACCGTTTTGTTGTGGCTGTGGGTGGCAGAATGACGAGAGGACGACCAAAGAAAGAGAGAGAGTGGTGGAGAGAGAAGCTAGCGCAGAAGAGGAGAGTGAGCCTCTCGTGTCTAAACTCCGAAGCCCATCCTACTCCTCTGCTATTTACAGAACAAGAATGGAAGGGAGAGTGAGAATCGAAGGGAGAGTGAAAATGGGGAGGCTGTGTCGAGATGGGAGGCGAGGCTGTGTCGATCGCAAGGGGGAGGCGAGGAGGTGAGGCTGTGTTGATCGAGAGGGGCGGCTGTGTTCGTTCAAGAGGGGCGGCTGTGTCTGTGTGAGTGTGATCTGAAACTGAAAGTGAGTTTTAGAGGGTTAGGGAAATATTATGTAACCCTATTTAACTTTAAGTCATGGGCTTCAATTCAGATTGGGTTGGGCTCCTTAAATAAAAAGATAAACTAAGGCTTTATTTTCATGTTTTCTATTAAGTTGCTTGCTGCCGCCCCATAATATAAAAATAAATTAAAGTGTTTATATTATCTTAACGTGTCATAAACGTGTCATTTTCGGGTTAAGCGGGTTGACCCGAAAATGACACGTTTAATAAACGTGTTAAACGTGTTGACACGATTATGACACGAAAATTAAATGTGTCACCCAAACCCATTTATTTCGTGTCGTTTTCGAGTCGTGTCATCGTGTCGTATCGAAAATTGCCAGCCCTAGCCTCAACCACTCAGCGAAAGAAGCTTCGCCAGGAGGACGAAGACGAACATCAAACCTCTCCCAACACGGCCAGATCTGACTACAGTTCACCAGGCAGTGAGCAATAGACTCACTTGCTTCCTCACACACTGGGCAAACAATATCTACCTGAACATGGCGCAAATGGAGCTTTAATTTAGTGGGTAGACATCCAGATGCAGCCCTCCACACTAAGTCCTTCACTTTAGGAGGAACTTTGACTTTCCAAACTCCATTCCATAAAGCTTTTTCCACTACAGATGCTTCGCCGTTCTTCAAAACTTGTTGCATCTTGTAGCAACTCTTGACTGAAAAAAACCCAGAGGTTTCAAAGCTCCAATACCAGCAATCTCTATCACGATTTGGGCTAAGAGGAATATTCAGTATACAACTAGCATCCCTCTCATTAAATATATCATGGACTAAATCAACATCCCAGCCGCCTCTTTCCACATGCATCAAGGCCGAAACTTTGGCATCTGCCAATGAAGGGTGGAAAGTTGTAACACAAGGGTTGGATTCATCTAAGAGCCATGGATCTGAAATTACCTTGATAGACTCTCCATTGCCCACACGCCATTTAGCCCCTTGAATAATTAGGGGTTTCACTTCCAAAAGACTCCTCCAAATATAGCTTGGGTTTGACCCAATTTCGGCACCCAAGAACGAAGAATTTTTATAATATCTTGCCTTATAGACGCATCCCACCAAAGATTCCGGATTACAAAGGAGTCTCCAACTTTGTTTACAAAGGAGAGCTCTATTGAAATCACCAAGGTCCCGAAAGCCCATGCCCCCCTTAATCTTATGAACAGTTAAGGACTCCCATCTCTTCCAATGAATGGATTTCCCATTTCTAGATGAGCCACGCCACCAATATCTACACATCAGTCTCTCCATGTCTGCACACAAGTTCTTAGGAGGCAAAAAAACACTCATTGCATAAGAAGGGAGTGATTGAGCCACAGATTTTATTAGCACTTCCTTCCCTGCTTTGGATAACAGACGACCTTCCCATTGCTCAATCTTGTTCCTCATTTTATCTCTGAGATATCCCAACAAAACAGATTTGTTTCTGCCCAATATATTTGGTAACCCCAAATACAAGCTGGAGGGTCCCGCTTCAGGAATATTAAGAGAGCTACAGATTGAGCATCGAATATCTTCTCTAGTATTAGCACTGAAAAAAACTGATGATTTCGCCAGGTTGATCTGTTGACCTGAAGCCATCTGATAACAATTAAGAAGATCACGAACTTGAACCGCCTCATCCACTGAGGCTTTACAGAACAGGTAACTATCATCAGCAAAGAGCATGTGAGATATCACAGGAGCCTCTCTTGCCACCTTACACCCCGTGAGCCGACCTTCGTTAACAAATCTAGAAATCAAACCAGAAAAACCTTCTGCACAAAGGATAAACAGATAGGGGATCCCCTTGTCTCAAACCACGAGTGGGAGCAATAGCCTCCAATTCTCTTCCGTCAATAGCTATCCTATATGAAACCGAGCTTACGCACTTCATAATTAATTCCACCCAATGATCTCCAAACCTCATTTTTTTCATCATAGCCTCTAGGAAGCTCCATTCAATTCGATCATAGGCCTTGCTCATATCGAGTTTCAAAGCCATAAAACCATCCTTCCCAGAAGTTTTCCTCTTTAAAAAGTGCATCACCTCAAAAGCCACCATAATATTATCAGTAATCAACCGCCCAGGGACAAAAGCGCTCTGGGTTTCTGAGATAACAGAATGAAGAACCCCCTTCAATCTATTTTCCATTACCTTAGAAATCACCTTATACGCCACATTACACAGAGCAATTGGTCTTAAGTCACCCATAACCTCCGGAGTCGCTTTCTTTGGGATCAACACTATGTGAGTCTCTGAAAGATGCTCAGGAAAAGTCCCATCCCTGAAGAAGTCCTGGACCAAGCGAACCATATCCTCCCCAACAATATCCCAAAACTTCGGATAGAATCCAGGAGAAAGACCATCTGGTCCCGGCGACTTGTCTGGATGCATCTGAAATAGGGCCTTCTTCACCTCCCCACCCTCAATAGGAGCCACAAGATCCCTGTTAACCTCCTCCGAGATCGTACATGAAACACATTTCGTTACCTCTTGCCACTCTGTACTAGACGATGAAAAAAGTTGTCTGAAATATGCTACCATGACTAAATCAAGCCCATTATCCCAATCTCTCAGCATGCCAGTATCATCCTTAAGCGCCCCAATCTGATTTCTTCTTCGTCTCTTGTTTGCCGAGGCATGGAAATATTTCGTATTGAGGTCCCCAGCCTGAAGCCACAGCTGCTTAGACCTTTGGCGCCAATAAATCTCCTATTGAGAAAGAACTTCAAACAATAAATCCTGAGCCTCCTTATACTTCTGAACTGAGATCTCATCCCGTCGGCATTGAGTAATCCTTAGCACGTTATTATAGCGAGCTATGCGATCCTTAAACCTTCCTGTAATATTCCGACCCCATTCTTCTAGGGAGGTACTACAATACTTAATCTTCTGCACCATAGTATCAGAAAAAGGAAGTCCCCACTTCTCTTGAACAATCTGACGACACAGAGGATCCTTAGCCCAGGCATTCTCAAACCTGAACCGATAAGTGCGCGAATGTTGTTTAATATGATCCAAATTCAACCACAGCGGGGAATGATCAGAAGCAGATGCCCCCAAATTAAAGAGCCTAGCCTTACTGAATAACGACCTCCACTCCATCGATACAAGAGCTCTATCCAAACGTACTTCAACCCAATGGTCTTACCCTCGCCCTCTCTCCCACGTGAATTGATGCCCTACCAACTCCATATCCACCAATCTACAATCCTCCAACACCTCTCGGAAACCATCAATAAGCCATGAAGGGTAAGGCCTACCCCCTCGCTTATCTCTATTAGACATAACATTATTCAAGTCACCGAACAAGCACCATGGAAGCGATGACGAACTCGCTAAACATCTCAACTGACCCCATGTATCTCTACGCTGGCTACGCTTAGGCTCCCCATAAAAGCCCGTTAAACGAAAAGGCGGATGACCCTTAAGTTTGATCTCCAAATCCACATGGTTTTGACTATAGCTCACCACCGACGCCTCCTCTTCCTCCTTCCACATCATCGCCAGACCTCCACTATGCCCCATGCATTCTACCACAAAACACCCCTCAAAGCCAAGCATCACTTTAACTGCCTCTACTTTGTCCTTCTTACATAACGTTTCACACAAGAAAACTACGTTGGGCCGCTTTCGACACACCAAGTCTTTAAGGAATTGAACCACCTGTGGGTTCCCAAGCCCACGGCAATTCCAACACATCATACTCATAATGCATGGCGGGTCCAGCTGGTGGAAACCGCCCCAAATCCATTTTTTGAACCTCTCACAACCATAAGTTGCCCTTCTTCGTTCTGCCCATGTTGTGGACTTGCCTCATAATCCCGATCCTCCGCATTGTCCAAATTTTGGACTTCCATATGCATTTTATCGGGCTGATCCATCTTGGAGCCCACGTTACTGTAGGAAAAACTAATTGCAGGATCTTTATTTATTTTCATGCAATTTACATATTATCAACACAAACATGCAAATTCCTAGAACATGCTCCTATGAAATTGATACAAATACAAAGTAAAGTAAAAACTTACATTACGCAGCGGAACTGGAACAACTCCATCCTTCAATCTCTCTAACCCTTGATTCCATTCTGTAGCAAAGTATTATCAAGAGATTGAACAAGATCAGCAACACAGTCTTCCTCACCAAGCCTTTGATCAACCTAGAACTAGTGCAGGCTGGCTCTCAACACATGAGATAGAGATCTAGAAAAGAAGAAGAGATTGTAGCTAAGAAAGGATTAGAGTGTCTAGGTTTTCACTTACCCAAATCAACTGAGACTGACTTGCTTCTAAAAACCCTAGATATCATATTCCTTATATAGGCAACTTAATGGGATTTATTTAAATTTAAATTAATTAAAAATAATAAACAAAACTAAAAGCCTTGGGCTGCCATAAATGAACTTGGGCCCAATCTCTTTATTTTGAATTTAAATCCCAACTGGGCATAAATTCAAAACCTTTTATTTATTTATTTTTTAATTAATTAATTAAATCCTTATTCAAATTAACTAATTATAATTTGAAACTTGATTTAATATTATTTATTTATATTGATACCAATTTATCAATATTAATAAATTTACCCAAATATTCTCTTTTATTCTCTAAATCTCATATCTCTGTAAATTTTCCAAAATTGACCTAGTCAACTTTAAAAATCCTAATTGATAATTAAATCAATTAATTGAGACATTCTAGATGATTTACTCAAAGGTGATGCGGGGACCATGGATCCATGAAATCAAGCTCCAACAAGTTACCGTGAATTTATTTACGAATAATTTCACTACCTTATTAATTCCTCGTGACTCCACTATAGACTCGGAATTGAACTCTTGAATTCATAGAACGTATTTTCAAAACCATAAATACGTTATCCATTGTTATAACCATTACAATCAGTCAATCCTCTATCGATGACTTACTAACGAGCTGGGTGCAAATTACCGTTTTACCCCTCATCAGTATTTTATCCTTAACTCCCACTAAGTTCCTTATAAATGATATTTCCGTGAACTTAATCACAGAAATGAGATCTCAATCATTTAACCTTTTGAACAAAGCAATTAAGGAAATCATCTTTTCACTTCTCATACAGAAGTTATAGATTTCGTATCTATGAATAATACTCCCACTCAATTACACTAATAAATCTCCAAGATGTAAGTATAGGCTATACCGTAGGGTAAGCTGGTAACGAACAAGTCAAAAGATTTAAATAATATAATTAGCAGAATATTATCACTCAGAATTAAGATCGGCTTAATATATGGTCAACGTTGTGACATTGATTAGATTTGATAACAACGATACTTATTTATTAATCAATAATCAATATCGGTCCTAGTCTGATGTAACTAAATACATCCGATCTTATCTACTTGGTCGATGCCTTGGACAAGACATCACACCCTGAATGTGTAAGTAGATCATATCGTAGATTGCCTAATCAGTGAAAATCCAATGCACTGATCTAATCTTAGGACTCGTTCTTTTGAACATATAATTACAACTATAATCCACTGTGACCTAGTCACTATAATTGTAACTATCCATATGTTCGGGATTTTATAAATGTTTGTATTATTTCAATAATCATGTAATAAAACAAGCAAGCAACACGGTTGTCAAACTAAATGATTTCTACTACTTTTATTGATAATATGAAATCATGCTACATGTCCGACATGGTTTTATAAGGGCATAAAACCCAACAGTTACTCCCCTGGCCCACCGCAATCACATCTTCATGACCATTTAAACCCACTGTAATTCCACGGCCCAAGCCCGTATAATTCCCCTGGCCCAAAACCAAATGCTCCTCCTGAACTAAGCCTCCCAGCTCGCCACCTGTCCGCCTGCGTTTAGGGTCCACGTAATGGAAGCCCTCAGTCAATGCAGCAAGTCCACCAACGTCTCCCTGTTTCTCGCTTACACCCGCCTCCACATCCGCATTAATACCATTCAAATCCAGTTGACCATTGTGATTCACCATATCTCCAATATTCCTTCTTAAAACCGAATCACTTGCCCTCATCACTCCACGATTTCCTCCATCACCCCTAGAATCACGCACCCCATCTTCCTCCCACGATCCACCTTCCTGTCCGCCGCCTTGCATCGGAGTAGACTGCTCCAATGGTGACTCCAAAGGTCTTCCCATATTATCTCTCAACCACCTAGCGCCAATATGTTTATTAGCTTTGCGATCTGGCGCCCGCATGAATAATCCATAGGGCCTGACCATATTTTCATCTCCACCATCAAATAATTTATGGCAAAAATTTTCCGAGTGCCCCAAGATACCGCAAACAAAACAAAACGTCGGTAGGCGTTCATACTTGAAGGTGGCCCAGAAAAACTCTGTTTTTGACGAGAAGATCTTCATCCTTCGTTTAAGAGGCATTTCAATATTGATCTTAACCCTCACTCGCAGGTATTCCCTCCATATACCAGTATAATTCTTTGTACAAGACGCAACAAACTCACCCAAATATGAACCACAAGCCCGTAGGACCCGATCAGATTTAAATCCAGGCTTTAAGTCGTAAACCTGAACCCAGATTTCCAGTTTGTTTAGTGGCAACAATCTGGGATTATCACCTAAACTCAGCCTCTCCAAAACGATAGGGGTCCTGTTAAACGTCCACGGAGAGCCCTCCAGCACTCGCTTAACATCAAACTCATGAAAAAATTGAAAGAGGTATTTGTTCGGTTCCAACTCCTTGATGAACATGCCCTTCACAGGTCGCCAAAGGGACGCCATCACATTCCTGAAGGACTCATAATCTGTGGATCTCTCATACAGAATCTTCCCCACCAAACACCACCTTGTATCCACATCATCTTCATTTGGTTCCGTCTCATCAAACGCCAAACCAACCCCCTGTTCATCCTCGATCTGAAGCTCGTCCCATCTCACCGCCAAAGAATCGACATACGAACTAGAAGAAGCCATGCACGTAAAAAAATACTGTAACACCCAGCCAAGAAAGACCCAGTCACAACAACAGACAAAGCATGTCAAAAGACAAGACAAGAAAATTTGTGTTTGTTAATGCATGGGATTACAATATTATTTTATATTACTATATTAATACTGATTATACTAATTTCATTTATATATATAAATCTTAACTCCTTTTACATTTTGATTAATAAGATTGTTTTTTTATTTATGATTTTATTTTATAATTTTTTCTACATTATGTATTGTGAAGCTTGAAATAAAGGATATATAATTTAAATTTCTCATTTGAAAACATTTTCACATTCTACTTATTTCAAAAAATCTAGTTTATCACTATCAAGAATTGTGGAGCCTCTCTCCATTCCCAACAAAATACTCAAACTCCCAAACTTTTTTTTCTTCTTCTTCTTCCAACCCCACGGTGTCAACTAGGAGCGACGATATCTCAAATTCCCCATTAATCAGGGTTTTTTTTTTTTAAAGTTTTCAGCTTTTTTTTCAAAAATAAAAACCATAAAATGTATCATCAGTTCTTTTGTTTATGTTTTTTTATTAAACAAATTTATTTATTTTTAATTTTTATATTTTGCTTTAATTTGGTATTTGTGGTTATTAAATGTTGTTCATAGCAACATTTATTATATACATTTAAGCTTACGTTTATTTTTTGGACAACTTGTTTATAATATTTATTTTTAAAATGTTGAATGATTTGTTTATTTTTTAATTGTTATATTTTGCTTTAGTTTTGATATTTTTGGTCATAGCAGCAATTATTATTAACTGATATGTTTATGTTTTGTTTTATTTTTAAATGTTTTATTTTGTAATTGTTCAATGGTATATTTTTGTATATTATATATTTAATGTTTGATTTATTTTATTGAATTCAAATAATTAGTTGGTGGGATTGTTTTTTATTTATGGGAAGTTACAAATATTAAAGAAAACAAATAAGGAAAGTGGTTGAATTTGTGGGATTGTATTTTTATAATTGTATTTATTAAAATGGTATATATTGTATATAACTTTGTAAATAGTATATGTGATATTATTACAGTAATTTTTTTTTTACTTTTGTTGTATGTAGGTAAAAATTTCCCTAAATGCAATTCATATCTCTTCTATATAATAAGTGTGTAGATAATAAAAATTATTGATTTTAGTAGTTTTTTATTTTTTTTAATGTTAACTTTAACGGAATATTCTTATATTTAACAGAATATTCTTATATTTAACGGTAGTTTGTAAACACTTAAACTTAAATAAAATAAAATAAATAATTAAAAAAATCAAAATATGATATTTTTAGATATTTTACAATGATAATTATTTAAAGGTTTTTTATTTTTTTTAATGTTAACTTTAACGAAATATTCGTATATTATTTAACATAATATTCTTATATTTAACGGTAGTTTGTAAACACTTAAACTTAAATAAAATAAAATAAATAAGTAAAAAAATTTAAATAGAATATTTTTGAGATATTTTACAGTGATAATTATTTAAAAATAACAAATAATTAAACAAATTAAAATATGATATATTTTTGAGATATTTTACAATGATAATTATTTAAAAATAATAAAATCATATGTTTTATAACTTAAATAAAATTTAATTAAACTTAAACTCACTTATTAAAATAATATCATATTAAACATATAATATAATCTACTACCAATTAGCAACAAATTATTTTTTTAAAAGAACTAGTGAAAAACTTAAATTTAAAATCCGCGTATAATAATTAATTTTACATTAAATATATAATATATAATCTCTTGTTGTCACTCTCAAATTCAAAAACTATAACAAACATAAACTTAAACAAAAATAAATAAATTCTTTAATTAAAATAGAATATTTATTTCAAAATTTATATGACATTAATATAAATTTAATAAAAATAATTAATAAATTTTATAAATAAAACTAAGTAAACGTTGTATATATATATATATATATATATATAATTCTAAAGCACAAAATTAAGCATTTCTTGTGTTGATGAACTAAAATTTGCACAATGTAATATTTGTTTTTGCATAGTTGGAGATTTCGAATTTTTGATCTCATATCATTTTCTATAAATATCAATATTATAAATTGCACCATGCATGTCAAAAAAAGGCATCGGTCAAAGGTGTTGACTGACCCTTTTTGTATCCATAAATTATAGGCTTCAGCCTCCAATTGATGAAAAAAAAATTGTATTTTGAGTAAAACGTTTATAAATCACTGGTGCCAATTATCACGCTATAGGAATGTAGTCCATTTATTATTATTTTTTTAAAATGGAGAAAAAAAAGGCTGCATTAATAAGCCCAATCAACAATATTGATCGACCATAAATTTGGCCAACAACTATACAGTCAATAAATGATATAAAGTACAGAAAAATAAATTAATAAAACAAGAAAATAAAGATATTATACTAGTTCGGCTTCAAAAATTAGTAATGATCTAAGTTCACTTGATATTTTTATTGATTGATAAGTCCTAATAAATTCAAAATTAAATGAACAAGATTCGAATGAGTTTCTTAGGTCTAAGATGAGAATACAAAATGACAGAGGTTCCATATGTAAGGTGTGAATGCCTCTAAATGATGTAGTGAGTCATTTTTAAAGGCTCACCGGCGTTTATAGAGTAGGTCATGAGTTCTAAAAAACGTTTTTGGCTTTTTAATCGCAAAAAATACAACTAAATGACTAAAAAATACACTTAAAAATGTTTAATCGTTGCACGAGCATCACTGTAACACTCTAGTTACTCCAAGATTGTTACTGTGAACTTTGAACCGTGCTTAACTCACTAAACGAGTCATTTGGTTATAAACGTGCTTCTAGGTTTTATTAACAGGCTAAGGTGAAAAATATGATCAAAAGGAAATGATATATTTTATTTAAAGCATAAAATTATTCATGGACCCACAAAATCATTTACAAGTTATTTGCAATCCAAAATGGTCATTACAATATAAAAATTACAACCCGCCGACCTAAGCCACCCGATGATCCCGATGTTGGAGCACCGACTCAGTAGGACTTATGTATGAATTTTATTACAATTGACTATTACATTATCATGTTTAACACAACTCTTTATTTTGATTTAGCGAACATACTCTTATGTTTTTATTTATATGTTTAATATAAGTGTTTTAATTTTATTCCATTTTTTTTATATTTAATTCAAATTAAATAAATAAATAAATAAGGGAATAAATATTACAAATTTAAAAAAAAAAATTGGGAAACGTCTATACCGAGGACATTGTCCTCGGTATATACCAGAAAGATGTCGGTATATACCAGCACGATGACAAATTGGGGTTAGTTGTACCGAGGACATTTGTCACTTTATACCGAGGACATTGTCCTCGGTAAAGCCTATACCGAGAACATTTTTAATGTCGTCGGTAGAAGTTTTGTTTTACCGACGCGACTGTATCGATAACTTTCTACCGACGACATTGTCTCGATATAGGGTGTACCGAGGACATTTTGGCTTATACCGAGGACATTTGTTCTCGGTATAGGACTTGTTTTTTGTAGTGTGAATTAGATTGTGTAATTTAATTTTATCATGTGTTTTAAAATGATTAAGTAATTAGAGCACATATAAATAGTAAAAAATTAACTTATTAATAATAATTTAGTCTGAAAACATTAGAATAGCTTGATCTTATCTAATTTATCATCTTCATATTTATTAATTAGAAAATATTTGATAACGTTTGTATCCAAACTTGTTTTCATTATTTTTTGTTATCCTATTATTATTTGTGTTGATTCAATCCGATACCTGATCGATGTCATCAATTATTATATCACACTCTTTTGAACTATCTAATTAATCAATATGTAGGCCCTATTGTCAAAGTCATTGAGTCGAGCCTCGTGAAAACATTTATAACTCATTAAAATTATTTCCATGCATATATATAAATATAACACATATCTATTCTTACTTTAATACAATATGTAGATATCTCTTTTATAAAATAAAATAAAAAAAGCATAGATAACGGAAATGATTAGTTTTAACGGTTTGTTTTATTAACTTTAACAGAATATTTTAAATATTTAACAGAATATATACCTTTGAAACTAACTAAAAATATATATTTATTAATTATATTAATATAAATTTAAATATTATAAAATATCATTATTATAATAATATTTAATATAAGAATACATATATAATAATTATATTAATATATATAATACAAGACAAGATATTTAATAATTATATTAATATAAATTTAAATGATATAAAATATTATTATGATATATGATTGTAATGTTTTACTAATTATATTAATATGAATTCAAATATTATATAATATTATTATTATAATAATATTTAATACAAGACTGACTAGATATCTAATACTTATGTTAATATAAATTTAAATATTATAAAATATCATTATAATAATAATATATAATACATAATCTTAATTTAAATTGTAAAATTATCATTTATGTTTAAAAATGTTATCATATTAGATATATATTTAAAAAATTATACACAATATTTTGGTTTAATTTTTTATTTAATATTGTTTATTTATATGAAATTTATGTGGCAATTATACAAATTTAATACATATAATTAATAAATTCTATAAATAAAATTAAGCAAACGTGCATTACACGTTACTTGTATCTAGTATATATCTCTTCTATATAAAATATGTGTAGATAAAGAAAATTCTTAGTTTTAACGGTTTTTTATTTTTTTTCTAGTTAACTTTCACAGAATATTCTTATATTTAATAGTATATTGTAAACCTGACTTAAACTTAAATAAATAAATAATTAAACAAATTAAAATATGATAATTTTGAGATATTTTACAATGATAATTATTTAAAAATAATAAAACCATACATTTTATAACTTAAATAAAATTTAATTAGACTTAATATTATATTAAACATATAATATATAATCTTTTGTTGTCACTGTCAAATTTAAAAACTAGAATAAACATAAACTTAAAATAAATTAATTAATTAATTTATTTATTAAAATATGATATTTTTAAGATATTTTATGATAATTTAAATACTTAAATCATATTTATTTAAAAATAATAAAGACATGCATATCATTTTTTTATCTTATAAATTTGTGTGATGGTTTATTTTTTATCAAGTGATTGGAACTTTTTTTCTTCATCAAATTTACCAAAGTACATTGTGAGATATATTAGAAACTAAAAATAATTGATGCATATATAATAATGTCTACACTGTGACTTTTTCTAGATGTCATATATGTAGAAATTATTGATATAAAATATACTATAGAATTATAATTCATTATATATTATATATATATATATATTCTTAAAAAAACAATGAACCAGTTTTTATTAAAATTATACATAATATTTACAATTTAAAACTAAGCAAACATACATTGCACCTTGTTTTTATCATATACCTCTTCTATATAATAAGTGTGTAGATAACGGAAATTTTTGGTTTTAACGGGTTTTTATTTTTTTAATGTTAACTTTAACGGAATATTCGTATATTTAACAGAATATTCTTATATTTAACAGTAGTTTGTAAACACTTAAACTTAAATAAAATAAAATAAATAATTAAAAAAATAAAAATAAGATATTTTACAATGATAATTATTTTAAAATAATAAAATCATATGTTTTATAACTTAAATAAAATTTAATTAAACTTAAACGCACTTATTAGAATAATATCATATTAAATATATAATATAATCTACTGTGAATTAGCAACAAATTATTTTTCTTCAAAAAACTAGCAAGAAACTTAAATTTAAAATCCACATATAATATTTAATATTATATTAAATATATAGTATATAATCTCTTGTTGTTACTCCCAAATTCAAAAACTAGAACAAACATAAACTCAAACAAAAATAAATAAATAAATAAATTATTTAATTAAAATAGGATATTTATTTCAAAATTAATATGACATTAATATAAATTTAATAAAAATAATTAATAAATTCTATAAATAAAACTAATCAAAATGCATATTGCATGTTACTTGTATCTATATATATATATATATATATAGTTAGCTAAATGTAATAATATAACTTTATCAAAAATTACCATTCAAATTTGTTGGTATATTTAACATACTTTTTTTTTAAATAAAGATAAAAACTCAATAAATATATGTATAATATTCCTTTCAATTCCATTACTTGTCTTGTTTAGAGAAAAATTAAAAGTATTCTCTAAAAAAAATCAATTCTCAAACTTGTTTTCTCTTTCTTAAATTATATAGCAATTGAAAATAATACCTAGATATTATATTTATATATATAATCACTTTGGAAAAAGAAAAACAATAAATAATCGATGAGACTGGATCGTTCTTCCAACTGCCAAGTACCAACTAAACATTCGGTGTGTTAATTCAAATAGCCCACCTACCTACATTAGCTCTCAATAGTATAATTAATTAATGGTGATTATGTGCATTGACGTGGACTGACCAAAATAAGGTGTCATTGCCACGTGTACAATATAAAATAAAAATTAATTTAAAGTTACAAGTAATTATAAATTAAATAAATAACCAAAATTAAAAAATAATTTGATAAAAACGAAAAAATTAAATCAGTTTAAAATTATTATAAAAAAATTTCTTCACTTTCTTGCTATTTTCTCACACTTTCTCTTTAATTTTCTAGCCTACCAAACATTTCAACATACAAAAACCCTATGTTCGCACACTTTTTCTCTCATTTTCTAGCTTACCAAACATTTTTTTTAAAATAAAACTTGTACAAAGAGAGAGTATAAACACAAATTCATACAAATCATTGATAAACAAATACTCAAATTCATACAAATGAGATCCAAAAGAAAAAATTCAGATTTTCTTTTCTTCTCTCAAACTTTCTCAATATCCAAACATCCATAATAATATGGGCAAGAGAAAAAGAAGAAAAAAAAAGGAGCTCATAAAACTTGGGCATGATAGAAGAAGAAGATGAAGAAAAAGAAAAAGAAAAAGAAAAAAGAAGAAAAAAAATAGGAGGTGCAAAAAAAGAAAAAAATGGGGTTGGGGGTGCGAAAATCTGGGCAAAGAGAGAAAAGAAGAAGAAGAAGAAGAAGAAAAAAAAGTGGGGGCTGAGAAAATCTAGGCATAGAAAGAGAAAAAGATAAAGAAAAAAGAAGAAAATGTGGGGATTGGAGAAGACGTGGGGTAGTGGTTACTTTTTATTTTGTAGTTATATTTATTAATTTTTATTTGATAGATTTTATAATTTAAAAAAAATAATTTGATTTTGATTATAAAAATATATTTTTTAATTATTAAATATTATTTTATATTGTATACATGGCAATGACACCTTATTTCGGTCAGGTCACGTCAATGTCACATAAGCACCATTAGCTGTGTTAACAAGGGGAAATTTGATAAATCATGCTTACATTAGCTTAATAATTAAAATTTGAACCAAAGTTAACCACCCTATGATACAAATGCTTATCTTTCATTTAATACCAAAAATACCCCTCTCATAACAAAATCCCATACCTTTCCTCTCTAAAATCTTGCAAAAAAGATACACATGGGTAAGTAATTTTCTTTGATTCTTATTGTTGTTGGTTGTTTTTTTGATTTAGATTGCTGTTTAGATGTTGGATCTGTAGTTTGTTGGTATTTTTTGCTGTTTTTTGGGTGAAAATCGTGGTCTGTGAAAATCTGCGTTTTTTTGGGTTCCTTGAATTTTTTTCTAAATGCCCGATAGTGTCCGATATAGGCCCGATGCAGGGACGATAGTTGTTGGGTTTCAAGGTTAGTGATGAGGTCCGATGGCCACCCGATGCTTGCCCGATATGTTTTGGTTACCCGATGGTCATTAAGGTTCGATGGCTACCCGATGGTTGCCCGATATTTATTTTCATTCTACAAACCCTTTAAGTACGATAATGGATCGATACGAGTCCGATGCATGCCCGATAGTTGTTATTAAGTTAATGCAGACCTATTAGTATGATTGTACACGATGGTACCCGATAAGTGCCCGATGCTTGCCCAATAGTACGATGGTACACGATTTTACCCGATGGTACACGATAGTGATAAAAAAACTTGATAAAAACCGTACCTTTCGGCTTTTCCCCTGCCCATTTCCCGTTCCCTCCCAAATCCCAACTCTTCACTCCCACAAAACCATCGAGCAACGTAAGTACTCACACCCGACGCTTCTCTCTCCCTCACCCACCATCACCCGACGCTGCTCTCTCCCTCACCCGACGGTCGGAAAAACCCCCACCGGAGACGTAGAAAAACCAAGCCCCAACCCCCACTGGAGACGAAGAAAAACCAAGCCCCAACCCCCACCGGAGACGAAGAAAAACCAAGCTCCAACCCCTCACCGGAGAAGAAAAACCGACACCCCATTGCGCAAAAATGTCTAGGGTATGTGTTTTTTTTAATCTCTTCTCCATTAAAAAATGTTATAGTATGTATTGTTGAATTTGACTGTGTTAAATCTGACTGTGTGACATCTGATAAACCGTAAAATTTTGAAAAAAATTTCTGGGTTTTTTTAGAGGTACGATAAGGTACGATAGTGGGTCGATATGGGTACGATAGTATTTGTGTTTCTCATAACTTCAGGTTGAAGATGAGTGTACGATAGGGGTACGATAGTGGTTCGATGGTGGTACGATAGGTTGTGTTTTCTGATAACTTGAGGTTGAAGATGGAGGTACGATAGGGTACGATGTTGGGTACGATGTGTGCCCGATAGTGGGAACAAATTGTTGTGTATGTTATAATACGATGGTGTACGATGTGAGGTACGATTGTGCACGATAATGTTATAGTTCCAGTTTTCCATTGGTGTCCGATATGGTGCGATAGATTCCGATAGTTGCTCGATAGTATATTGCAGAATATAAAATTTGATGTTTTTTTTTGTTATTCTATTTAATTGGGTATTTATTTGTTTTATGCAGAACTTAAGACCTCCACAACTGATAGTTCCAGTAGAGGAACATTTTACGGGACGTATCACTTGGCGCGGCAGTTGGTACTTTCCAAAGATTAAAGCAAAATTTATACAGTGTGGTTTATTGGATAGGGTGAAGGAATCCCCTTTCAAACAGTTCTTCATGGCGGAACCATTAAATTTTTCTGGTGCCTTAGTCCATCAATTGTTGTTGCACAAATTCAGAGGGGAGAAGACTGACGAAGTCCAGTTTTATATTGGGAAAAAAAGATGTAGATTTAGCCAATTGGAGTTCGCTTTAGTTACTGGTTTAAATTTTGAGGCCGGACCGTCTGAAGCTGAGATTAAAGCGAAGACCACTTCGGATCGGTTAATTCTTGAGTACTTCAATGGTCATTCCCAAGTGAGCATAGGGCAACTGCGCAGAACTTTTGAGAGTTGTCAAATAGTTGATGATGTGTACAAGATGGGTTTGTGCTTATTAGTTGAGGGTGTTTTGAAAGGTCGTGAGGAGAAGTTGATGGTTTGGACTGACATGCTGAAGATGGTAGACGACGTTGACTTCTTTTTCCAGTACCCGTGGGGGAAGATATCATACCAGAAGTTGTTACAAACTTGTCAAAAAGACTTTGTTGAAATGAAGAAGCATTTACAGAAGAAGATTGAGAAAGGAAAGACTCAAAAGGAGGCCAAGTACTCTATTTATGGGTATGCTGCAGCATTGCAGTATTGGGCATTTGAGTCCATCATTGAGTTGGGTCAGGATCATGCTGTGAGATTGGGCCAAGGCATACCAAGAATGATCAACTGGCAGAGCAAGGAGAAAGTAGAGATACACAAAGAGCAACTTATTAAGTTGTTTGCCAAAAAGGTGAGCTTTTACTTTACTTTTGAATGTTCTATATTTTTTTCTAGATATGCAATTTTATGGGTACTGCACGATAGGAATACGATAGAGTACGATTTGAGTACGATTATGGGGTTATTTTGTGGTTTTTTGTCAACTGTTTGAAAACTGACTAAGTGGTACGATTTGGTACGATGATGGTCCGATGGGGGTACGATATGTATTCTTTGTTAATGTAGTAGTAGTGGTACGATATTGGTACGATGTTGTACGATGATGGTACGATAGTTAGCAAGCAATTCTCACTTACGGGTACGATATTGTTATGTTATGGGTACGATATGGGTACGATAATTGCATGATATGGGTACGATATGGGTACGATTGGGGTACGATAGTTTACCAATTGACATGATATATTGTTTTACTTTCCAATCTAAATATGCATTGTTTTTTGTGGCAGTTGACAGTATACCCCTACCTGTGTGCCCGACCTGCTGAAGAACAGTATGTGAGGACCCTTACAGACAATGAAGCCCCATTGTATGTGGACATGGGGTTAGAGGAAATAGAGGTGGGTCCCGATGGACAGCCTACACAGGAAGCCTTACAGAGCCAGGCTGAAAAGCTTGCTGAAAAGTTAGCTGAGCAAGCAGAAGCAGCAAATATTTTTAAGGAGGTTCCACCAGCTCAACCTGAGGCACCTGAGGTTCCCCCATCAACACCTCATGCCAGCACCTCCTCCCAAGCTGAGCAACCAGGCTACTCTATGATTTTGGCCAGGTTGGAAAAGGTTGAAGGGCAACAAAGTGCCCTTATTAAAGGTCAGTCCGAGATCTTGGGTCAATTGCAGAAGCTTATGACAATGATGGAAGATCTTAGTAGGCCAGTTCCAGATCCACACCCTCAGTCCACTGAAGAAGGCCCTCAGTCTCCTGTAGATGAAGACATTCTCCCTAACGATTACAGACCTGATGATGTAGATGATCACATTTTTCGCACACCAGAGGATATGCAAATTACTGTAATCGGAGATACTGAAGATTCTGAAGTACAATTCTTAAACATAGCTCCACCAGCACCGGAGAAGAGGAGAGAAAGAAAGAGGCCTAGGTGGTTCGATGAGTACACTGCAATGAGGAAAAGGAATAAGAAATCGAAGACAGCAGTGAATGTGGATCCATTGAGGGTTGTTGATGGTAAATTACTTATGACCTTTCACAAGTGGTTGCTTGGCACCATTGGGAATAAATATCCGAGGGAATGCTTCTCAGGGACACACGATGCTGCTTGGTTCCTGAAACTGCATACTCCGAGGACATGGCTTTCTGACTCTGTAAGTTTTCTATAACTTCATAATTAAATAATGTTGAAAATTTATTTAAATGTTTCTATATATAGTGGTACGATATGGGTACGATATGGTACGAAAGTAGTACGATAATTATAAGTGTCAAATTATAAACTGTTTATGTCAATGGTACGATGGTGGTACGACATTAGCACGATAGTGGTACGATATAATTTGTTAAGTAGTTACTATTACCATCATAATTTTAGAATTTGTAGTGGGACAATTTAGGTACGATGGTAGTACGATAATGTACGATGATGGTACGACAGTGGGACGCTAGTGGGTACGATGGTGTATAATACTAGTTTTTGCCATAAAGGTACGATGATGGTACGACATTAACACGATATTGGTACGATAGAAGGTTTTATTGTTAATATATTCATGTACGATTGGGGTACGATAGTTACTATATTCATGTCTGATAGTTTTTTTGTTTGTTTATTTTGGTACGATATTGTGGTTACTGACTTAATTTTCCTTTAATGTAGCATTTAGATGCAGCATTCCATCTCATGAGGAGGCGTCTAGAATTTTATCCTAACGTGTACCCTCAGAAATGTGTTGTTATGCCTACAATTTTTCCCGAATCATTGAAGGGTCGGTGGGACGCTTTTCCAGGTTCTGACTACTCTAGATTTAGTTGGGATGACAGTATATTGGACCTGGTTAGGGGTGATGCAGTCCAGTTCTTACCGAGTTGGCAGAACAAGGAGTTCATTTATTTTGCCCTCTTCTTGAAAGACCAAATGCATTGGGTAGCTGTAGAGGCAGACCTGAATGGGTGGATGCTCAACATCTTTGACTCCAGTATTGGATCAATTTCCGAAAACGATTTGATCAGCTTGATGGTTGACTGGTGTACCATTTTCCCGTCGGTCTTGCGACAGTCCGGTTTATTTGAGAACCATGACGTTATACTCGCGCCTCAGTTGACAGCATCAGAGAGTCAGGTCAGACCCTTCGATTGGAAACTCATTCCACGTGAATTCGTACCGCAAACAAAATCCAGGTGAACTTTATTAAATATCACATATTAATTATTATTTCTTAATTACAAAACTTTATTAAATTATTGTTTATTTTCTAATGCAGTGGCGATTGCGGATGTTACGTAATTGAGCATATTGAACATAAGCTTCTACAACTACCATTTGATAATGTAACTGACAATAATATGAAACTTATTAGGCAAAGGTGGTGTGTAGACTTATTCTACCAAAACTTATGTTGAACGGTCTTAATTTTTTTGAATTGTATAATTTTTTTGATTGCTCTTTTTGTAATTACTACATTTTAATGTGCTTAATCTTTGCATCGTACTATCATCGATCACTATCGTACTCTATCGTACCCTCACTTGCCTCACAAATTTCACGAACAGTCCTGAAACCATACCATCGTACCATTATCGGACCAATATCGTACATTATCGTACCCTAATGTCGTACATTAACTATCGTACTACATCGAGCAACGTCGTACCATATTGTAAGATACATTTAAATAATCCTACAACAAACAATATCGTGCATTGTCGTACCGGCAT
The DNA here is from genome assembly GCF_963169125.1 of Humulus lupulus. Classification (NCBI taxonomy): domain Eukaryota; kingdom Viridiplantae; phylum Streptophyta; class Magnoliopsida; order Rosales; family Cannabaceae; genus Humulus; species Humulus lupulus. The sequence continues at coordinate 2,225,730 of NC_084794.1, read as the reverse complement.
CGTGCACTATCGAACCAACACTGGATTATTACATATTTAAGAGTTTCATAATGGAGAAAAAAACAGAAAAAAACCTGCAAAATCCAGCACATAACAAATATTACTAGTTCAAGCAGAAATAAAACATAATAGGTCAACTAGAATACAAACAAAACAAGTTAACCTCGGTACTTGCAAGACGCTTTGTTGTGCCCTTTACCACCACACTTGCTACAACATCGTTGTATCACAACCTTCTCTCCATTAGAAGGATATCGATTTTTCCTAATTCGTCCGACCTTTTGCTTCTTCGGTCGGCCTACAGGTTTCTTCTCAATCGGTACTCCAACTTGGATGTTCTTAATGTCTTCAGGCAATTCCCAATCATCCTCATCACCAACTGGCATAATTGTCCCCTCATATGTGCTCTTCCAACTCTCTCTTGTGTAATATTGAGAGCACAATGCGTACATGCTAATATTTCGTTCTTGAGTAGCAGCACATGCATGTGGACAAGGAATCTTCATGATTTGGAATAGGCCGCAACTGCATTGTCGTGCCTCCAAATCAACTATACCACCGCTCTGAACTGTTCCTCCGGGGTGGACATTAAATGTATAAGGTCCAGCTCTGTCGACGCTTAAGAACCGAGATTTCTCAAATTGACATGACAAGTCCCCCTCCATAACTGGTGATAGAGTCGTGCTATACTTTTCAGCGTTTTCCTTTCGAGTAGCAAACCATGTTTGAATAGTAAACCTGATGAATTCAAAAAAAGCAGTGATCGGGAAGGCTCTTGCGTCCTTAGTTTTGCTGTTGAAACTTTCAGCCCAATTACTTGTCATTACATTGTAACGGTCCCCTGGAAAGTACGCACGAACCCATCTTTCAAATCCAATGCCCTCAAGATATAGTGCAACTCGAACATCCATTGCTTTTATCTTTTCAAATTCTCTTTCAAAATCTGTCTTCTTATACGAGTATGCACAACTGTAAATATGATCCGTGAAGCAATCAGTCTTGAACTTGCTAGCCACGTTCATAATAATGTGGTGGTAGCATGCGCCATGGGGTGCATCAGGGAAGACAAGTTCCAAAGCATGAACAATGCTTTGATGCCTATCCGATACGAATGCTAAGTTCTCAACATCACCAATCGCTTGTTTCAACTTCCTCATGAAATAGGTCCAAGAGTCGTGGTTCTCACTGTCAACCATTGCGAAAGCAATCGGAAATATGTGGCTGTCTGAATCCAATGCCACGGCACACAACATTTGGCCACCATACCTAGTTTTCAAGAAGGACCCATCAATACATATAACAGGTCGACAAAACTTGAATCCCCGCCTATAAGCACCCAGAGAAAAAAAGCAATACTTGAAGCGACCCTCGTCTACCTTGAAATCAGTAATGGAATCGGGATTGTTCAACCGCAGCATGTGCAAGTACCCAGGTAACTTCGAATATGAAGCTTCAGGCGTACCCCTAACTATGTGGAGTGCTTTCTCTCTGCATCTCCAAGCCTTCTCATAACTCATTTCGATCCCGAAAGAATTCTTCATATCTTCTCTTATTTTGGAGGCTAAATAATCTGAACCGTTAACTGAGAATTTATCCTTGATCAGTTCGGCAACTACCAAAGGTGATGCTTGACGGTTATCTTTTTTTCGAACATCGAGGGAACATGTGTGTACATTTTCAAATGCTGTCACCTCGAACATGTTAGAAAGTTGCTTCTTCTTCCCTCTTAACCTCCACCCACAATCAGGATCCTTGCATGTAATATACCAAACATCAGTACCAGACTTCTTAACTATAAAGTCGAATCCCTTCTTCATTGCAAACAAGCCAGCAACCTTTTTTAAATGTTCCTTGTCTCTGAAAAACTTTCCTAAATGAATCTCCCCGCCCGATGTGCCACCCATAGATATATAGTGACTATTATCCTCAATGTCTTCTCTTGTAAACATCTGAGCTTTGAATTTACTATAATATGTCGAAGAAGAGAGTGGATCACTAAATTCTCTAGCATCATTTGTTCCGTCTGGACGACTACTACTAGTACCAGGTGTTTGGCGATCTTCTCTACGGGGTCTACTTCTACATGTTGTTTGCCTCGGTATTTGGTACGACAGTGGACTCAGGCTCAAAGCTTGAGAACGGACCTCTGTTTCTTGGTCGTCATTGCCCTCAAAATCATTTTCAGGGTCAGGACAATCAGGAAAATCATCATGAAATGGCATCTGTGCTACATGGTCAACTGTTGGTATGAAAGGGTTTGATTCAGGTATAGCAGTGGCTACCAGCACCTCCGGATTTGTTTCTGGAACATAAGTCCCAACCTCACTACGAGTATCCTTAACAGTACTTGGTGGAGGATTACGATCAACAATGATATTCTTCTCCACCAAAGTCACAAAAAGGGGAACAAATTCATCTGGCTTCTTCAAAAGCATTGACAAATATAAGCTTACACCCTTGTCATTCCTTATAAGTTCAGGCCGATACATTAACCCTTTCATGTACTTATAATTCACTTCTAATTTCAGGTCATACTGCACTTTGTCAACCTCCAGCTCTGAGTACAGAAGTTCAACAAGTTGTGAGTAAGTTATGTCCTTCTCCAACTCGAACGTTAAATTTTCGGCTCCATTAAAAACCCAATCTCTACCTTCACGCTCCCAAACACCATTATACATTAAGTACGCGAACAAAGTTGACCCTATCATGTACAAAGAAAAAAAATCAGTAAATGGCAACAAAATGTCGAAATTTAGTTCAAATGTTTGGGAATCGTACCAGTATCGGGCCATATCGGGCGGTATCGGGCAAAGTTTTATTTATGTTTTTTGATCACTTAAAACACTAATATCGGGCAAGTATCGGGTAACATCGAGTACCATCGTACTATTAGGTCAGCAGTAACTTAATAATAACTATCGGGCATATATCGGACTACTATCGATCCATTATCGTACTTAAAAGGATGTGTAGATTTAAAATAATAATCGGGGCAACCATCGGGTAGCCATCGTACCCTTATAACCATCGGGTAACCAAACTATCGGGCAACCATCGGGTTGCCATCGGACCTTCATCCCTAACCTTGAAACTCAACAACTATCGTGCCTGTATCGGGTCTCTATCGGACACTATCGGGCATTTAGAAAAAAACTCAGGGAACCCAAGAAAACGCAGATTTTCACATAACACGATTTTCACAAAAAAAAACAGCAAAAAATACCAACAAACTATAGATCCAACATATAAACAACATTATGAATCATAAAAGCAACCAACAACAACAAGAATCAAAGAAAATCACTTACCCATTTAATATCTTCACTATGAGCAAAAATAACACAAAGCTTGGTGTTTCTCCTCAAACAATCCACAATGTCCGAATGTGTATCTTTCTTGCAAGATTTTAGTATAAAAATCTTGTGTGTAAAACGTATGGTGAAGAGAGAGTGAGAGAGAATGTATGGTGAAGAGAGGTATGGTGAAGAGAGGTAGAGAGGAAGAGGGAGAATAGAGAGGAAAGGTGTTATGAGAGGGGTATTTTTGGTATTAAATGAAAGATGAGCATTGATATCATATGGTGGTTAACTTTGGTTCAAATTTTAATTATTAAGCTAATGTAAGTATGATTAATCAAATTTCCCGTTAACAAGTGGGTAGTAATGGAGAGAGGCTTTTAGCAAGTTTTGGTATATTCACCACAAAAAAAATTGGGTGTAAAAGTGGAACACTGTGAAAACATTAGGTATTTTCGCCGCTAAAAACCCCCACATATATATATGGTGCTGCTATAGTGCACCCCAAAAAAAAATGGTATATTGGTGTATCTCCTCTTATTTTCGGTACGATTTTCGGCGCAATTTTTTTATAACTGTGTACATTGTAATTATTTAGAGCATTTGAGAAATTTTTTGAGAATTCTAAATAATATTTACAATGCCGAAAACAAAATAGCTTCAAATAGTTTGTTGTACACATGACTATTTTTCTATGAGCGTAGAAAGTAACCAGTTTGAACCATGTTTTCGACAATATAAATTATTCGAAATTTTCTGAAAATTTACAAAATGTTATAAAAAATTACAATATACACAGTCATAAAAAATTACACCAAAAATCATCTAAGTACTGAAAACACAAAGAGGGTGCACCCACTACGACAATATCAGAGTTTTATTACTTCATTTGGAAGACATTAAAAGTTTACAATGTCTCCCGCTAGGGGAGATGTTAGAAGTGGAGTCATCGTAGGTGGATTTTTAATGTCTCTCATTGAAAGACGTGAGAGACATCCCACATCTCCTAGTGAGAGACGTTGAAAGGTGTCCAAAAGCGGGACTTTCAACGTCTCTCATTGGGAGACGTGAGATGTCTCCAACGTCTCCCAAAAAGAGAAGTTAAATGTATTTCTATTTTTTTTAAATCGAAAATTAATTATTTAATTTTTTTAATATATTATTTAAATTACTATCCAACAAATTGAAATTGAATTTATTAATAAAATAAATTTATCCTGAAAACCAATGCAGAAAGAACAACAACAAGAACTCATTAAAACCAAGATTCAAATCTATATCAAAAATAAAAAAATACACACAAACAAACACTAATTGTCCAAAATATACAAAACACATTATAAATTTGTGATATACAAAACGGAAAAAAAAAAAATAGAGAACAAGATCCAAATATAAAACAAGAAGAGTTGGCGCTGAAGGCTAGCGGCTTCGACAAGGATGGAAGGAGGCGGCGTCATAGGTTCATGGCTTCAAAGAGGCGTGGGTGGTGGTCGTGGTGGTTGTCGCGGTGGTAGTCATTGTGGTGCGTGGTGATCCGAAAAAGAAAGAGCTAGGAGAGATGAATGGGGTTTGAGTGAGAAATAGAGAAAGAGAAAATAAGAGGAGGCGACTAGGGTATTAGGGAAAAAAGAGAGAAAATGAAAGTTATGAGATAGATTTAATAATAATAATAATATAGGGAATAGGAAACGTGTGGGAGAGAAGATGCGTGTTGTCACTACCCTTTTTTTAATAGACTTTTTTCTTTTCATTTACTTCCAACTTTGTCTTCAATGAGGATTATTACTTCTAATCCTCATTAAAGACAAAGTTTGTCTGAATGCATCATTTTCTATTATATATATAATGTGTTTCTATACATAACTCATATATGTAAATTATATTGTATTTATGTATTAGTTTTGTTATCGAAAACTATGACATAAACCAACTTTTCTTCAAAAATATGATAAATTAAACTCATAAAAATGAAAATTCTTAAAAAAAAACCATAGAGTAACTTTTTTTTTTTAAAAAAAAAACCATATTTGTGTAAACTTTATTAAAAAAACTCATATAAAATATAACATGTGTGATTTTTGAGAAAACAAAAAGTCACTTTAAAGATAAATAAAATATAAATAAGTTATTCAAACTTATATCTATTATTTGTAATGTAATGTAATGTTTGGTTTTTTTAAAATATGTTCTTGATAACTGGTAACACTAAAAAAAATGGTAGGTCATCAAAATGAAAACATCATCAATACATGTAGTATTAATTTATTGATATTGGTTATACTCTAAAGACAATAACTAGTTATTATATTATGTTTGTAATCGGTTACCACTTTAAAAGTGGTAATAAGTGTTATGTTTATAATCAGCTATCACACTAAAAACTGTAACTAGTGTTATACTTATAACCACCCACTATCACTCTAAAATTGTAACTAATTATTTATTGCTTAAATTTTAACAAAGTTATTATTTATTCTTATCATTTTTCTATAAATATTTTTCTAATTCGCCAAGAGAATAGAAACATGTCATATTCGATTTTATATTTGGATCTTGTTCTATAAACACATTGTATGTTTTTCAATTTAGAGAGTAACCAATTACTAGTCTTCAAAAACACAACATAGTAACTGGTTAGTTGTCTTTTGGTTTAGACTTGTAACCAGTTACATTCTCAAACTAAAAAATTGTAACGGCTACCACTATAAAACTAAGACAGTTGTAACTGGTTACAGTAACGAATTTCCACATATTTCGGAAGCAAGAAAAATAGGATTCAAGGTTGAAGCCATATTTTTGTTTAAACCTCTATTTTTATTTTATTTTATTTGCTGGATTTGCGTAGCTCTATTGATTGTGTTAATTACTCAATGAAAATAATAGTTAAAAATGAAGAGCAATAAAGTATAGACGAAGAATATTAATAACTAGAAAACATAACTGCGTTTCGCGCAGTCTTTTGTAATTATTAAAAAATATACATATTTTAAAATACTTTTAAGAGAATGCTACGACATGGATTCTTTTTCACCATACTCGTACAACATGTTCCTTATATGGACACATGAGGGCGTATTGAACACAATTGTTTTTTTCATAATGGTGTCCATTGTATATCAAATCTCTTGCAAGTTTTTGAAAAATTATAAATAATTAAAGTACTGAAAACAAAGTTCAAAAAATTTGTTGTACGTATGCATTTATTTATTTTTTATTATTATTATCATTATTATACGCTTTGTGTGCTTTTTTTTTTTATAAAAAATCTAAATTATGTATATGGAAATTTATGTTTTGTGTAAGATTTATTTTAGGCGATTACCCATTTGAACCTTTTATTTTTTAAAATTAACTTTTAGAACTCGTGTTTTGTTAAAAGGTTAAATATAGGATTGGATAAATCGATTATTTGAACATTGTATTTTGGCCAATTACCCGTTTTGACCCTTTATTTTTATAAATTAACATTTGGACCATATATTTATTCAAAAGGTTAAAAATTCTTTATAAAAATTAAATTATATATAATTTATGTTTTTTTGTAAGGGTTCACATCATTTTGAACATTGTATTTTAGCCGATTACTCGTTGAGGTCTTTATTTTTAAAAATTAATTTGTGGACCTCAAGTTTTGTCAAGATGTTAAAAATAGGAATAGATAGATTGGTTATCTGAACACTATACTTTGGCCGATTACTTATTTTGACTCTTTATTTTAAAAAAATTAACCTTTGGACTATGTATTTATTCAAAGTGTTAAAATTTCTTTAAAGAAAGTAAATTATATAAATATATATAATTTATGTTTTACTTAAGGGTTCACACCATTTTGAACTTTGTATTTTAGCCGATTACCCGTTTGGACTCTTTATTTTTTAAAATTAACTCGTGGACCTTGTGTTTTATCAAAATGTTGATTACTCGTTTGGATAATCTTTTATTAGTATATTATGTAGTATATATTTGTAGTTTTTTTTATTATTTTATTTTTTGTTAGTTCATTAGGTATTTAATCAAAAAAATATCTTATTTAAATATGTAAAAAAATAACGTTTAATGTAGTTTTTGTTTTATTTTATTTTTTGTTAGTTTATTAAATTTGGTATAATATATAGTATGCGCCAAATTTGACACAACAATAAATTTTATTTTTTTATTTACAATATTGCCACTAATTTACTAATCAACAATTAATGACTATTTTTTTTACAATAAAAAAAAAAAACTTTTTGTATAGTACTAATAAAGATTAAATGAATTGTTGACTTTTAATTTTAGTTAATTTGCATCTTGAGCATTGGACTACAATTGTAAATGTTGAGCCAAATATAACATTGACTCATTTTTTGTGCTAAATTTGGCACAAAATTTATATTTTGCATATGATTTAACTAATTAGTCACTTTGCAAAAATAAATCTCTCTATATATATAAAGTGTTATAGAGCTATTTCACCAAAAATAAAATAGTTTGATTTTATCTTAATTAAGCTTGTTTGAGATATTATTTGGATGGATAATTACCTTAATATTTTTTGATGCAATTATAATCCACCGAACAATCTATTAATAGAGTGCTACATGCATTGACTTTTAGATTGAGACTTTTAAATGCAAAAATTATTCTAAAAATACATTTCCATCCTCTCATTAAATAATTAACTATACGAGCAAAATCATCATTGCCCACCCCTTATATATATATACTAAATACAAGAAATAAGTAACGTGCATTTCTTAGTTTTATTTATATAATTTATTTATTAAATTTATACCATTGTTATATAAATATTTCAAATAAATAAATAATATTATATATAAAAAAAATAACATAAATATATTAAATAAAAAATTAAACAAAAACGTTGTTTATGATTTTTTTTTAAATATATATATAATATGATAACATTTTTATTTTCCTCTTTTCTTCTCTCTCGGTGTCTCTCGCCGGAGCTATGGCTAAGGGGGCTAGGAATGGGGGAAAAGCTAAGGCAAAGAGTAATGGCAAGAAGCGAGGTCCATCTTCTTCTGATAGAATCATTAAAATGCGGTCTATGGATGCAATTCTGGGGATACAGGAGTTAGAAATCATCGATGATGCAGATATGGAGTCTCCGAAGTTGAACACGGATCCATCCCAAGTGATGCATGATTCCACTCCACGACAGACTGAAATTCGCACTGATCTTGGGAGTTGGCTGGCTATATCTGAGCAAGCTATGCAGGATGTGTTGTTAGGTAAGAATGCTTCTACTCCGATTTTGAGATCTCATTCAATTGAACAACCTGTTGTACGATCTAGTGGAGAATCGCCAAATGGAGTAAGCCCTACTCTGAATCAGGGTAGGAAACTTGGAATCAAGATTGAACTAGAGGATATAGCTGAGGAGATTAGCTATTGGCAGCCTTCTATTGTGTAATGCCCCAGAAATTCCTAATGCGGTTTAATGGATGGATTAGTAGGCCGGGAGGGCCATAATTGCTTAATTATGTCATTAACTGATAATATGCATGTTTATGTGAATTATATTATAATATGATGTTAAATGCATACATGTGGGTCCACATTTCATTGCAGGGGTATTTTGGTAATTTGGCCCGTTGAGGGCATAATTGTATATTTGTGTGCATTTCGGTGATATATTGTTTAGGCCACATTATAATGTGGATTTGTTCAAACTATTCGGCATGAGACGATCTTTGAATATAAACTATCGGTTTGGTCATAATAGGTTTAAGCTCGGGGCTCGGGGTATTTCGGTGATTAGAGCGTTGCAGGGATTAAAAGGGTAACGAGATATGAATTATTGGTATTTGAGAATATTGAGAATAGCGGGAATTGAAGAGCGTTAATTATGATTAATGAGATAAGTGGGAAATACCAATTTCTCCCTTGAGAGCTTTTAGAAACCTTTATTTGACCTAGGGTATTTTGGTCTTTTCACCCCTAGGATAGATATATGCCATTGAAGGCTGTAGAAGTTACCAAAAACAAAGCAAGTTCCTTCTATTTCCCGTACCTTCCTTCTCCTTCATTTTCTTTTGGACTTCTTGACCTTCATTTGAAGAACTAAGCTAGGAAAAATCAAGATTTTAGCTTAGGAATTTGATTCAACCATTGAAGGGGTTTCAAAACCAGTTTGAGGTAAGATTTTGTCCATGAATTTCAAGTATTGCCCTGTTTTTCCTTATAGTTTTCAGCCCATAGTTTTGATGTGGATAGTTGTAATTAATGGAAGTTTTGATTGGTGTAAAGCTTGGGTTTTGATGCTTCTATGGTGGGTAAGTTGTGGTATCAATTGGTGGTTTTGTTTGGTGATGTTGGGAGAGTTTTAATGGGATTTTAGAATGAGTTTAAAGAGAGGAAAAACCAGGTTTTTGGCTGAGTGTAGGTAGGGCCGCGGCATGGCCAGGGAGGGCCGCGGCCCATTCTGGGCGCTGGGGGAGGCCACCTCTGTTTGAAGGGCGGGTCGCGACATGGCCAGGGAGGGCCGCGGCCCTTAGTGGCATTTTGGCCAGAAATGAGATTTTGGTTTGGGGATTCAAGCCTTAGGCCTCGGGATCGATCCTACTACTCAGTTTAGTAGGATTCGATGTCTTGGAGGCTAGGTTTTGGTTAAGGAACCTTTGTTATTCATTTTTATTGATGAATCCTATATTTGGTTATGACCAGGTGACCGTCAAGGAATTAAAAGATTGATCGTTCTCAAGGGTCGTTCTTATATTAATTTTCACTCGAAGCAGAGGTAAGAAAAATGCACCCTGTGTATATGTGACATGCATGGTTATTCTTGATGCATGTTGGATGTTTAAATGTAATGCACGGGAAACATGTGATTAGGGCATGCTATGTATATTTGTTCAGAGCTTGAGCCTCTGTGTTTATGCATGGTTCTAATTAAGCTAGCAGTTGTTAAGTAAGCATGATGAATGCCCTATATTCGGATATTTGTCATATGATATATGTTTGGTAGCATTGCTTGCTTATGTGTGGCGCCAACTGTTCAGGATCGGCACTGGTCGCGTATTACTGACCTGAGAGTCAGAAACGGCATAAGCATCGAGGACGCAGGGCCGAATGAAGATTAGATCTAATCGATATTAGTGTTGAATGAATCATATGGGGTATTGATGCTGGACCGACCCAAAGGTCGATGAAAATTATAAGCGCTTGGCTAGTCTAGGACTAGTTACTCAGAGCCAGGGCCTAAGGCCTAGGTGACTGCTTGTCACATGGCTAGGGAACAGTGTTCCATAGTTATGACTCTAGGGTCATGAGGAAGGTTATGTTGGTGACTAATCATCATGCACCTATCATGTTTAAGCTAGAGAAAGGATCACTTATTTATAAAGGGAACGGAACCCATCTTAGTGACTTGTACCACTGTCACTCTTTTAGTCAGGGCTATCAGCCCGGTATGGTTACCGGAACCACCAGTGTTAAATCACTTATCTGATTGAGATTGACTTGATAGTTATCCACTCAGGAGGGTAGGATTTCTTATCCTGGATACCCATCATTGCGTGGATTTGTTGCCTGCTTGACTAGGGCTATATCTGCTAGGCGTGTGCCTTATGATTTGATGACATGTTATTACTGTTCATGAGCATATTGAGTTTTCTTGCTGGGCTTCGGCTCACGGGTGCTATGTGGTGCAGGTAAAGGCAAAAGAAAGTTGGATCATCCTTGAGTTGGAGAGCTTAGGTGGCGATGTGTACACATGCAGCTGCTCGACCACCACGGCTAAGGTTTGAAGAGGAACTAGGGTTTAACCCTGTTTTGCCGCTTAGATCGGCTGGTTGTAAACATTTTCTTGTAATAGACCTCTAAATTATATTTTTGGGATCCCAATGTATATAATAAACGTTCTAATGAAACGTTATATCTTAACCAAAATTTTTAATCCCTAAACCGCTAATCATACTTAGTTACACGGTTTTGGCCAAATAACTCGATTAGCGAGTTTAGCACTGTTTACAAGGCACACCGTAACGGTCCCTGGAGTTACGGCGTTACATATTGTTTGTTATGTTGTGGGAGCTAATCCTCCGGTCAGTATTTTGGATGGGTTTGTAAGGAGACTATGGAAGGAAAATGTGGACAAAGTTGGAGTACTTTCAAGAGGTGTTTTCATCATTCGATTCCACAATTTGGACTTTCGTGATAGAGTTCTTAATGGTGGATATTTGTTTCTTGGCAAGAAGCCACTGGTTATGAAACCATGGAACTTGGTTGATGATTTTACAAAGGAGGATATTACTGTAGTTCCTACTTGGATTCAACTGGGAGGCTTGGACATTAAGTATTGCAGTGAGAAATCTCTTTTCAAGATTTTGGGGGCAAATAGGGCGACCAGTACAAGTAGATAACATCACCAAATACAGGGATAGACTCTATTATCCTCGAATTCTTATTGAGATCAGTATGGATCAGGAATTTCCATCAACAGTTAGACTCTTGAATGAGTTTGACCAGGAAATTGAATTGCAAGTGGAGTATGAATGGATTCCAATCATCTGTCAAAGATGTTTTGGGATTGGGCATGAGGCTCAGGTATGTAGAAGGAAGAATCAAGGAAAGCAAGTGTGGATTCCCAAACCTTTGAAGTCTGATCCGAATTTGGTGCAACCAGTAGTAGATTAGGAAGGTTTTCAACGAGCAAATAAGGGAGTAAGGGTGCCAGTTGTTTCTGCACAAGCAACGGTTATGAAAAACCAGTAGGCTATACTGACAAAGGAGCAAGAGGAAGAAGGATTAAGCAGGTCGAATACTGGAGAGGGGGGAGATCCCTCTGCAGGACATGGATAAGATTTTATGTTGGAATGTAAGAGGGATTAATAGCCAACTTAAGCATCGAGAGATTAAGCAATTAATCATTTCGAAGAAAGTTGGGCTGGTTAGTCTTCTTGAAACAAAGGTTAAGAATAAAAATATGGGCACTTTGTATTCGAGTTTATTTTCTGGTTGGTATTTTACTACTAACAATCCTTGGCTAGATAAAGGAAGAATAATTGTAGCTTGGAATCCGAATATGTATATTCTTGATATTAGAGTTTGTACTAGTCAATTCATTCATTATTTTGCTCGAGCCACACACACGACAGGAAGTTTTTTTTTATCACATTTGTATATGGTTTTAATGATGTGAAATTGAGGGATCAACTGTGGCTGGAAATTCAAGAGTTAGCATCGAAGATCGATGGGGCTTGGATGATTTTGGGGGACTACAATGATATCTTACATCAGAATGAAATAGTTGGTAAGAAGACTATTATGAAGCCTTCTCTGAGCCTTCAAGATTGCATGGTCACTTGCCAAATGGAAGATCTGAAATTTTCAGGATGTTTCTATACATGGACGAACAAGCAACAAGCTGAGGATCGAATCTATTCTAAAATAGACAGGGCTATGGGTAACTTGAAATGGACAGACCAATACCCGAATTCTAAGGTAGTGTTTCTACCTGAAGGCATGTTTGATCATAGTTCCATACTTGTTTCATTTTATTTGGCTGTGAATCTTGGTAAACAACCTTTCAGATACTTCAGAATGTGGAAGGAAGCTTCATCATATGCAATTAAAGTCAGCACTAATTGGAATATCTTAGTTTCGGGTTCTCAGATGTTCAAATTAGTCATGAAATTAAAGAGACTCAAACAAATTTTCAGGGACATAAATAGGGAAGGATATCATGACATTCAAAAGGCAGAAGCTCAAGCCAAGCATTACCTGCTGGAAATTCAAGAAAGCTTGCACCAAGATCCTCTCAATGAGTCTCTCATTCGACAGGAGATGTTGGCTAGAGAAGAATTCACTCGATTAAATAGAGCACATCTTTTGATTTTAGCACAGAAAGCAAAAGCAAGCTGGGTGATGAATGGAGATGAAAATACTTCTATCTTTCATGCATCGTTGGAAGCTAGAATGATTCATAATCAATTTTTCTCTATACAAACTGAAGATGGTAACTGGGTGGATACAGAGGAATGTGTGCAAAGAGCTTTTTTAGAGTACTATAAAAAATTATTAGGTACTCAATTGCACAGCAGGAGGAAGGTTTCACAGGTTGTCATTGATTTAGGTCCGATCATCTCTGAGGCGCATTCTAGGCTGCTGTTAGAAAATTTTACAGCTCAGGAAGTTAACGATGCTCTCTTCTCCATTCCAGGTCTGAAGGCCCCTGGCCCAGATGGTTATAGTAGTTTTTTCTAACAGGATAATTGGAATTTGGTAGGTCTTGAGGTTAGTTCGGCTGTCTTAGACTTCCTATCCACGGGGAAGCTTCTTAAGGAGATTAACACTACAACCATCACCCTTATTCCAAAGACCAAATGTCCGACTAAAGTAAGTGACTTCCGTCCCATTTCCTGTTGTAATGTTCTATATACAATCGCATCCAAAATGATCTGTGCACGACTGAGAAGAGTTCTTCCTGATTTGATTGCAGAGAACCAAGGGGGATTTGTTCATGGGAGGTATATTGCACACAACATCATGATTTGTCAAGATTTAGTTCATCATTATGGAAGGAAACGATGCAAGCCGAGTTGTATGATTAACGTTGATTTGCAGAAAGCATATGATACGATAGAATGGGATTTCATAGAGGAGATGCTTACTGCTTTCACTTTTCCGAGGAAGATCATTCAGTTAATTATGACCTGTGTTAGAACACCAAGATTCTCCTTACTGCTCAATGGCTCTATGCATGGATTCTTTGCAGCTAAAAGGGGACTAAGGCAAGGGGATCCAATGTCTCCACTATTGTTTGTGTTAGGTATGGAGTACATGTCTAGAATTATGGTTAAAGTGGGATCTTTATCTGATTATAATTATCATGATAAATGTATTTCACTGAGACTAAATCACTTGTGCTTTGCGGATGACTTATTACTATTTTGTCATGGAGACTTTATCTCTATTATATGGATGCTTAGAGGCCTGAAACTGTTTTCGGGGACATCTGGTTTGGTACCAAATCATACCAAATCAGCTCTATTATGTAGTGGTATGGTGGAGGCTAAGGTAAATAGAGTGTTGAAATCTTCAGGATTTACTATAAGCTATTTACCTTTTCGATATCTTGGTATTCCAATATGTTCTAAGAAAATTTCTTCGGTGGAATGTGGGATTATTTTAGAGAAAATGGTGCACATAATCAGATAATGGAGCTCTCGGAAATCTTATATGGGAAGAGTTACATTAATTAATGCAGTATTACTTTCCATTCATTCTTATTGGGCACAAATCATGATATTGCCGAAGAAGCTACTGAAGGAAATTGATGCCATCTATAGAGCTTTTCTTTGGAGAGGAATGAGTGATCACTCAGGGCCTGGTCTTGTTGCTTGGCATAATATTTGTAATTCTAAGACAGCTGGAGGATTGGGTTTCAAGAGGGTCATGGACTGGAATGTTGCAGCTATAGGGAAATATATATGGGCTATTGCTTCCAAAAAAGATAATTTGTGGGTTAAATGGATTCACAGTATATATTTGAGGCAATTGGATTGGTGGGAATACAAAGCTCCCTCGGCTTGCAGCTGGTGCTGGAAGAAAATGGTGGTTGTTAAGGATCTTTTTAAAGCAAAAGTGGATTTGGCATCTTTTTCAGCACTGACATTTAGTATTAAAACAGGTCATGAATTGTTGTTTGCTTCACCTCTCAAAGTGCATTGGGCAAATTTTGTTTGGGAGATATTTACTATACCAAAACATAGGTTTATACTTTGGTTAGTTATGCTTTAGAGATTGCGTACCAGGGTCTTCATCCACAATTACAATTCATCTATGGATCAATCATGTCTATTATGTGGAGATCATAATGAAGATATTCAACATCTTTTTTTTTTCAGTGTACATATAGCAAGACTTGTCTATTACAAGTGAAGAAGTGGCTGTGTTGGAAAGTGAAAACAGAGGAATATGATAAGTTGCTGCAATGGATTTTCAAAATAAGGAGATGGAGTAGATTTCGAAAAAGCATTTTGACAGCTGTTGTTGCTTCCTTGGTGTATCACATTTGGAGAATGAGAAATGATATGCTATGGTCCCAAAAGGTTTGGTCTACAACTCATACACGGTCCAAACAATACAAAGAGATATTAGCTTGCGGATCTACACTAGAATGCCAAACAAGACAAGTCATTTAGATAGAGATTGGTTTCATTCAATTTGTAAAGATATCTAACTGATGTATAGAGGATAGGTATTATGGGGATTTATAGAGTTAGAGTCATATATTGTAAATTGTACATGAATTGGTTTTGAGCAATACAATGACCTCATTCAACAAAAAAAAAACATAAATGATAATTTTTCAATAAAAATTAACATTATATATTATATATTATTATTATAATAATATTTTATAATATTTAAATTTATATTGATGTGAGTATTAAATATCTAGTCTTGTATTAAATATTATTATTATAATAATAATATTTTATAGTATTTGAATTCATATTAATATAATTACTATTCTTGATTTACCGATTTTAAGTAAATATTCTTTTGGTAAATGTGAACCAGGTCGATTGCGAAAACATTTGAAAATTTCTCATGAAAAATGTTTTTGTGTTGATGATGTGTCTCGACACACTGAGGATCTTGTTGAAAATAAAACTTTGGTCTTAGAATATACTAAGTGTGACAAACAGATTGCAGATATTTTTACAAAAGCCTTTGATACAGTTAGGTTTGATTCCCTCAGGAAATCCTTGGGGTTTTGTCCCAATTAATTTGTTTTGTGCTGTACCATATCCCTGTGCTTGAAAAAGTTGTGTGATGTCTCCTTGTCCTTGCTCATCGAAAAAGTTTCAATCATTATGTCAAAATATATTTTTACTTCAGGTTAGAAATTATAGTTAATATAATTCATGCTATTTTTCTTCAAAATAAAATTAAAAAACAAATAGTCCCTCCAATTAATATTTCTTCAATTCAATTTGTGGTTTTGTGTGTGAGCTTTTGTTCCTCGAAAAATATTTCAAGCTCCATCTTAGAATAGAGCTACCTACACTGTTGTGTAAATTGCTTAACCTTGAGTAAGTTGGAACTATGTAACTAACAATTATGTAGAAGATACTCTACCACTGTTAAAAACAAGCCTTCAGTGTAGTGTGAAAGCATCTAATTTGGTTACTCATTGAGAAAAAGGCTAATAATTGCCACATAGGGCAATGTTCCTGAAAAAGGCTAAAAATTGCCATACAGGGCAATGATCTCTGCTTTCACAATCACACACAAATGCTTGAGATATACTGTTGGGCAAAATTTGTAAGTCTCATACACACTAATTGATTTGAGTGAAATATTTTTTGTGATTGGAATAAATGTTTGGTGATATTTTATTTTGAAAATTAAAAGCATGATTTATATTAAATATATTTTCTAAACCTTATAGTAAAGATGTGTTTTGATATAATGATTGTTTCTTTCTCCACATGCAAGGGCACGAAGACATTGGGCACTAATCAAAATGTGATATTTTTATTTTTTTGGGTACATTCGTTTTTACTACTTAAAATAATAAAAAAAATAATATATATATATATATTTCTTTTTTAGGGAAATCAAATCTGCGTGTGTCAAAAAGGGTAAGTTGTATCTTGATTGTTTTTGTCACTGATTATATTATTTGACATCAAAAGTTTCTATTTTTGGTTTATTTTCCTTGACTGTGCAAAGTTTTCTTTTCTTTGGGATATCAATTCATTAATTTTGTCTTGAAAAGGAATAAAATCAAATCCCTGAGTGTCATTTTCTTATCTTTATTTTCGGTCAAAGAGAGACTCATTTTCTCATTCTTTTTAAAAAAAAAAAAAAAAAATTCTCTTTGTTTTTGCTTGTTGCATCTATGGTGAAAACTCGAGGCAGTGGAGTACATGCATTTCCCATTGGTAACAACCGTCTCGGTCACACAAAGAAGGCTTGAAAAATTGTGCTGTCATTGTCTTTTGTTTTTTTTTTTTGACAAAGAGGGGGAGTAGTAGTTTGACTCTTTGGATTGTGTTTTGTGTTGGTTTTACTCCGTTGGCTTATTGATAGACAACAAGGGGGAGTAAGAGGTTCATTTTGATCGGTTTATCTTGTTTTATGTTTTGATCCTTGTTACTTTTGAGATGCTTTTCGCAGGGGGAGTAATGTAACATTCTAATCAGGTTTGTCTTTGCAGGATCTTTCAAAATAAACTCTTAAAATATTTTTGTCTATCAAGTTGCCAAAGGGGGAGATTGTAAAGTCCTTTTTTGGCTAACTTTATTTTAGACAAAATATTTTAAAGTTATTAAGGAAAATCAGTAGTATCTCCATATTGATTTTCGGTTTTATTTGGCAATATTTTCAGCTGGTTTTGTAATGTGAAAAGATCTCTACATGTGAATATATTTGTTACCTTTTTTATCTCAAATAATCAATTTTTGGTAACAATATATTTGTGCAAATATCTTGAGATTATTTTCAGGGATTATATGGGATTATGGTTATCCTGGAAATAAAGAAAGTGTCGAAAATGAACATGGTCAAGAGAAATGACCATGTTCGTTCTGCCAGATCAAACGGATCACGCTGCTGACTCATCAGTTTCCTTTTCTGTCGACACAGAATCCATCTGGCTGGCTGTTTTCCTAAATCAAAGGAATTCGCAAATTGATTTCAAAGATACCAGAAAATCATGGCCTTGGACGATTTCCCTTCCTATAAATACCTTGCCAAGGCCTTTGGATTTTTCACCTCTTCCATTTTCAATATTTGTAAACATTATTTTGAAGAGTGTCTTTATTTGTAGAGATTAAGTTTGTTCACCTTAATCTTTGTGAGAGTGCTGAGTGTACTTGTGGATATCTATCTAGTCCATTGTAAACAGATATTGTCTATTGTGAACGTGTTCATAAGGATATTCGGGAGAGGATTCTATCTAAGTCTCACTTCGGGAGGAAGTGTGCACTCGCTATTCTTTGAAGGGAGTTCAAGAGAATCAGCGTTTCATCAAACCAGATTCGTAGAGAAGAGTACAACAAGATTGCGGCAATAGTTTAAGAGGGAGTCTTACATTGTTTAAGTCAATGCTTTTGTACACTTTGTTTCTTTACTAATTGGTTTATTCTCTGGGCGTGGCCCCAAGGAGTAGGTTATCCGAAAGGGTTTCTGAACCTTGTAAAAATTCGCTGTGTTCTTTAATTTTTGCACTGTCTATTTATTGTGTTCAGTTCTGTCGTGACAAGTTCGGATTCTGTTCCGACAGAACTGGTATCTGTGTAAACAATTAATTACCATTCCGCATTTTAATTAATTCATGGTTTAATTAATTTGGTAATTACTAAAAACGGAATTTCAAATATTTTATAACATTTAAATTTATATTAATATAGTTATTAAATATCTAGTTTTGTTTGATAATTTTTTTAATAAAAATTAAGATTATGTATTATATACTATTATTATAATAATATTTAAATTTATATTGATATAAGTATTAAATATTTAGTTTTGTATTAAATATTATTATAATAATATTTGAATTCATATTAATATAATTAGTAAAAAAATAAGAGTATATATTATTATCATAATAATATTTTATAACATTTAAATTTATATTAATATAGTTATTAAATATATAGTCTTCTATTACATATTACTATAATGATATTTTATAATATTTGAATTTATATTAATATAATTATTATATATATAGTCTTATATTAAATATTATTATAATAATGATATTTTATAATATTTAAATTTATATTAATATAATTGATAAATATATATTTTTAAATTAGTTTTAAAGGCATATTCCGTTAAATATTTAGAATATTCTGTTAAAGTTAACAAATTAAACCGTTAAAACTAAAAATTTCTGTTATCTACACACTTATTATATAAAAGAGATATATATATATTATTAACTTAGTTAATAACACAATTTATAACTAAAAATAAATTACTTATAATGTTAAAAAGTTGTTGCTAAAAATATTATTAATCACATAAACTAATAGTATAACATTGGGATTAAAAATAATAGCTGAAAATATGGAAACTTATTTAAGTTCTTTACAACGAATATGTAGGATATATAATAGCTAGAAACAAAAAATTATGTTGAATGTTTGGCCAAATTTAAAACACTATAGTTTAGACTTTAACGAACTATAAAATAACAACTCTCAAACAAAATTGAATAAATAGCAAAACATATATATATAATTAGCCAACTATATATTTTTACGAGTTGTTATCAATAGATTCTCAATAATTTTTATTTTTTACAAGTTTTTATCAATAGATTCTCAATAAAAATCAATATAGCATATACGTATGTACATTATTATATATGTAGCTCTATATATATATAGATATCAAATGTAAAATAAAATTAAACTTTTACTATTATTATAAAATGAATATATACAAACAGATTGCACATAATCGAAAATATATATTAATTTATACTAGGAGCAAAGTGGCACACTACTCCAAAAAAAGTTTTTGTCCCACAAGTCCTCTATTTGATAACTTTAAAAAGTGAGATTTTTTAGGAACTGCGTTACGAGCCCTAAAAGAATATTTTTAGGACCAAGTTTTATTTTTAATTTTAAAAAAATTAATTAGTAGCCAAAGCTTCTGCCCTAGCTCCGACGATGACGGCGGCGCCACCACCCAAAACTCGAGGAACGTCATGGTAGTGGTGGCTTCTCTTGGAAAGGCCTAGAATGGCCGGATTAGAGCCATGAATTCTCGAATCACCATGGATTCTGGTGAACGTCGATTCCAATTCCGACGACCATTGTGTCCGATCATTTAGTGGGTTTTGAAGTCCAAAGCACAAGGAGTGCAGTGGTCGTGGTCATTTTTGTGATAGTCAAAATCCCGTGATTCGTAAGGGGAAAGACCGGGTAAGCTGTGCAATCTCACACCGCCTGGGGAAGGTCAAATGTAATGATTCTAAGACTGTGTAGGTATGGGACTACACAGTTGAAGATGGCTTAAATGGATTGATGGGTACTACCTATATCAGGAAGGTGCATCTTCTTTTCGGTAGCCCATCACTTGAGAACTCCAAAGTTAAGCGTTCTTGGCCTGGAGTAATCTAGGGATGAGTGACCTCCTGGGAAGTTTTCCTAGGAAGTGTGCGAGTGAGGACAAAGCACGCTAGAAAGACTTGTCTTGGTTTGTAGGGCCAGTCATCATTCCAGAAAGCAGCCATAGTGATGTGGGGCGTCACATAATGGTATCAGAGCCTTGAGCCAGCCGGAAGTGTGGCCAACGGGGACGTCGGGCCCGTAGGGGGGTGATTGTGATAGTCAGAATCCTGTGATCCGTAAGGGGAAAGACCGGGTAAGTTGTGCAATCCCATACTGCCTGGGGAAGGTCAAATGTAATGATTCTAAGACTGTGTAGGTATGGGACTACACAGTTGAAGAGGGCTTAAATGGATTGATGGGTACTACCTATATCAGGAAGGTGCATCTTCTTTTCGGTAGCCCATCACTTGAGAACTCCAAAGTTAAGCGTTCTTGGCCTGGAGTAATCTAGGGATGGGTGACCTCCTGGGAAGTTTGCCCAGGAAGTGTGCGAGTGAGGATAAGCACGCTGGAAAGACTTGTCTTGGTTTGTAGGGCCAGTCATCATTCCAGAAAGCAGCCATAGTGATGTGGGGCGTCACAATTTTGCTCGGGGTGGCTCGAGGTGTAACGCCCTGGCTACCCCAGAACAGTTACGGTGAACGGTGGACCGGAAATTTGACTCATTGCCTGAGTCCTTTGGTAAAAAACGTGCTCTAAGTGTGATTAACAGGTTAAGGTACAAAACCAATAAAAAGGAAATGGAGATTTTATTACAAACTGCTCTGCAGAGCTACGCAAAACATTTACAAGTGGTTCTCAGTACAAAATGGTCGTTATAGTTGTAAAGTTACAGTCCCGCCGACCTAAGCGGCAAAAATAGGGTAAACCCCCTAGTTCCTCTGAGAACACCTTGACCGTGGCGGTCAAGCGGCTGCATATGTACACAACACCACATCAGCTCTCCACTCAAGGCTAGGTGAGCTTTTCTTTCCCTTTACCTGCACCACATAACACCCATGAGCCAAAGCCCAGCAAGAAAACATAATACTTTTCATAACATCATTAAATGATTATCATTATAATCACACTGAGCATAAAGCTTTCAAACAAATGAATAACACATGATTTTAGCGGGAGAGTGGCTGTTAAGTAAGCCACTAGCCTCCAAGCTCTCTTTTCTAGCGAGAGAGTGGCTGATGGGTAAGCCACTAGCCTTCAAGCTCTGTTTTCTAGCAAGAGAGTGGCTGATAGGTAAGCCACTAGCCTTCAAGCTCTGTTTTGTAGCGGGAGAGTGGCTGATAGGTAAGCCACTAGCCTCCAGGCTCTGTTTGTTCATCGACCCTCAGGGTAGGTCAGGCATTAATGCTCCTTGAGTCATTCAATGCTAATGGTCGATTAGATCTAATCTCTGTTGGCTTGCGTGATTCACGCTAAGGCCGTTCTGACAAGTAAGTCAGCGCTTCCTGACCTGTGTCCAGTAACACTGCCGAGCCTGACAAATAAGTCACAGCCTCACAGCTGATACTAACACTTTTGTCGATTCTGTATTCAATCCATGTCCATATTTATACAATCAACATGCCTCACAAATATCCATGCATGTCACACTTTGGGTGCAGTTTTCTTACCTTTGATTCGAGCTAGAATGAGCAAAAGAACAACCTTTGAGAACAGTTTAGCTTTTAGTCCTTTAGCGGTTACCTAATCACAACACATATGGGATACCATCAATAATCAAGATAATCAAGGGTTCTCAAACCATTATCTAACCTCCAAGAGATCAATCCAAACTAATCCAAGTAGCAAGGACACTCCCGAGGCCTTAAACTAGGTTTCCGGGGTCAAAACGAGCAAACGGGGCGAAAACAGGGCAAGGGCTGCGGCCCTAGCACCTTGGGCCGCGGCCCCCAGAATTTTCCAGAGGCAAGCGCCGCGGCGCCCCACACAAGGGCCGCGGCGCCCAGCGAAACAGAAAGGCCACCTGCTTCTTCAAAGAAGGGTCGCGGCGCCACAAGAACAGGGCCGCGGCGCTCCACCCTGGGCCATTCCCAACCGTGTTTCTAACACTTCAAAGCCTCCAAAATCATCCCTAAACATTCCCCAATCATCAAAACAAAGTTCCCAAGCTTCCCCATGCATCAAAACCCTCAAAACCCAAGGCTCGAACGAACCGAAAACTCAAAAATTCACAAATTCAATTCAAAGCTTAGAAACTCGGAAAAACTCAAAACTTAAACTTCGATTACCTTCAATTGGGTTGTTTTCCGTCGAATCCTTCGGTTAAGAAGCTTCTAATCTTCCCTAGGATCGCTATGCCTCGATCCTCACTCGATTCTGACTCCTAGAACTCAAGATTTCGTCAAAAAAGCTTAAACGGTAAAACGAACTTTGAAAAGGGAGAACGGAAGGTTTTCTTATCGTATGTTCTATCTGATAAGCTACTTCAACCTTAAGTAACCTCAAATAAAACCTAATGCTCGGGGTCTCGAAAACACCCCCGGGGACATTATAGTCAAAACCTCCAGAATTTCACCCTGATCTCAAATATTCCCAATGTATCATCAAATGAACATTTCTATTACCCCAAAATTGACCCCATTATGGTAAAACCGCTAATCCACTAAAAATAACCGTCTCATGTCAAATAGCTCGAATATATCTCCATAATAATGGAATCTCATTCACAAATCACATCATGCACCCAAATACACAAATTACCCTCAACGGGCCAAATTATCATAATACCCCTGTAATTGTAAATATGGACTCATATGCATGCATTTCACATCATATCATAATATAATCAACATATACATGCATTTAATCATTTAATAACATAATTAAGCAAGTATGGCCCTCCCGGCCTACTATTCACGCCGTTAAACTCATCGGAGAATTCGGGGCATTACAACTATCCCCTCCTTACTGAAATTTCGTCCCCGAAATTTACCTGAACAGCTCGGGATACTGACTCTGCATATCTGACTCCAGCTCCCAGGTCGCCTCCTCGACCTTGCTGTTGCACACTAAGTTTATGATGCCAAATTTCCACAAGAACTTGTGTTTTTTAGATCTTTTGTGAAGTCGTACTATTTTTTTCCTTTTTTTTTTTTGCATACTTGTACACACTTTTATTTTAGATGATACATTCATTAAATCTCTTACTCATGACATATGATTAAGTATTATATGTTTACACATAATTTATTTTTTAATATAAGTGGCTGAGGTTAAGGATTACATTTGTTGTATTTTTTTTTTCTGCATTTCTGTTATGCTATTAAAGCTTAAGGATTACTGAATGGTGAGAAGGCTTTATAAGCAATTTTGTTTAACTTTTGGTATGAATTTCAATGATAGTTAAATTTTTTTGCCATAGAGAGCCAACCACGACAGTTATTAACTGTCGGCATTGCTACCCCTACACCGACATAGACAAATATGATAGTTAGTCGACAGCCGTCGTTGCTCAATAACAACAGTTAAAAATTGCCGGGAAAGCCTATTTTTGTAGTAGTATGAATATGATTGTTTGGAAAAATATATACAATAATAATATTAATTAATGACTACAAAAAATCATTACACATAATTTGTTGTTTTTGATATGTGATGTAAACTGTTTTCGAAAATCTGATGTCAATAAGCCCAAATTAAGATTTCAAAAGATCCTTGTGAAGACTTGGATCCAACTTCCAACAAGATCATAATAAATTAATTAAAGGGTATTTTTTATAGTATAAATCCATATGTTTAACCAAACCAACCAGATAGGTTAGGGTCTCAAGCTTTTTGAAGACTCTTTATGCAAAATAAATAAATATGTTAATTAATGCATTTATTTTTAAATATTAAACATATTCTCTAAAAATATTGTATTCACTCAACAAAAAATAATAAGAAAAAAAGTAAAGAAAATATTTATGTAAATTATTTAAATATAATTATTTTAATAAAACTAATTATTATTTTTTTCTTTATAAAGTTGCATGTGATGTCTGCTAATAATTTTTCGATTTAGATTAAAATCATTTTAAAATACAAACTACATTTTCTATTTATATAAATATATCGTAAATAAACAATTCAAAAATTCAAACAAATATAGGCTTATTTTTAAAAAAAGAAAAAAGTCTAAACTTATTTTCTAATAATATTTCGATTTCAATGTTAAAATTTCTCTAGCTAGAAAAAACATTAAATTTTATTTTTGAACTAAAAAAAAATAGAGATTCCCAAATATTGGGGGAACTTAGCCAATATAGGCATACCCTTGGCCAGTTCCTAATAATAAGGTTAAAGCCATTTATCTACCATTGATGAAGCTAATTAATTTAATTCCAATAAATAATCTCGTACGTACGTACGACGTTGTATAGTATAAATGTATGTTCATGCATGTGACTTCTAAGTCTTCTATTAATATTTATACCGCACTTCCAAAATAATAAATAATTACTTACCAACCCTATTAACCTCTATTTCTTTTGCAAACTAACCATGTGACTCGATTTATATATATTATATGAGAATTTACTTATTTGTACCTTATATTTTTGCAAAGTATTATTTTTGTATCATCTGTTTTTAATAATGTTTATATGGTACCCTGTATTTTAAAATTATACATGTTTGATACCCTATACTCAGATTTGACAGATAAAATTTTGTCAATATGATCAAACTGTCATCAGTTATATGTAATTAAGTAATTAAATTTAAATTTAGAATTTACATAATTTTATTAATTAAATTTGAGTTTCGGGTACCAAATATGTACGATTTTAAAATACAATGAACCATATGAGCATTATTGAAAACAGAGAGTATCAAAATGATACTTTGTAAAAATACAGAGTACCAAATAGTTACATACCCATATTATATATATGTTTGTGTATATAAACATTTAGATAAGTATTTATTGGAATTTTTTAGGTAGTGTAATCATTTTTGCCCCGAAAAAATTATAACTCAATTTTTTTAAGGATGACATATGTTATAATTATAATAGAAATTTCGCTAATTTTTGAAAAATTGTGAATAATTTACGATGTTGAAATTAAAAGGTAAACA
The DNA here is from genome assembly GCF_963169125.1 of Humulus lupulus. Classification (NCBI taxonomy): domain Eukaryota; kingdom Viridiplantae; phylum Streptophyta; class Magnoliopsida; order Rosales; family Cannabaceae; genus Humulus; species Humulus lupulus. Next base: position 2,200,280 of record NC_084794.1, on the reverse strand, counting down.
ATCAGTTTCACTCGTGTCTAATTTTTTTATATACATAAAAAACAGATTATTAAAACTCTAATTTTGGCCCAACAAATTATTTGGAATATAAAAAAAAATTGATTAATGCCTACTATAACCATCTTGTGTATTTTCATATAAAAGAATTGAGTTATAATTTTTTTAAATATAAAAATAAAAAATGTGTCTAGTGAAAAAGTAAACCCCTACTAACTCTTATATTTATATATATATATATATATGTGGTGAATTATTAAGGTCTCGAAAATATAATATCGATCAAACAATACCATTATATTATTCTAAGTGTAAGAGAGTATGGGAAGTAGCGGGCATGAGAATCTCCTGGAAGACCTAAAGATCAGTATAGAGAGGTCATGTATGGTATTTCCATGGCGAGAAACGGAGAGAAAATCCATGTTCTTATCGAACATAGACCAAGTCCTCACTTTCGACGTCCAAACACTCCACTTTTTCCAAGCTCGCGATGATGATGATCCAGATGATGTAGCCAAGAAAGTGAAAGAGAGTTTGGGGAAGGTTCTGGTGGAGTACGATTACTTGTGTGGGAGACTGAAGATGAACGATGAAACGGGTCGTTTTGAGATCGACTGTGATGCCTCCGGTGCTGGCTTTGTTCAGGCCTCTTCTCAGTATTGTTTGGATGAGATTGGAGACTTGACTTTTCCTAATCCAGCTTTTGCTCAACTTGTTTCTCCTTCTACTAATTTCAATCATTCCCCACTTTGCATTTTTCAGGTATATATACATATATCTCTTGTTCTACACTTTGATTATGACACGTTCATATATGAGAATTTTTTATAGGGCATAACTTTAAGCTTTATTAGTGGGTTTATTAGTGGGTCTCTTAGTGTTTATCGATCTATGAACAGTTTTCGGTATGATTTTTTTAATGACAGTGTATATTGTAGCTATTTAGAGTATTATGCAAATTTTTAGAAAATTTCGAATAATTTACAGTATCCAAAATTAGGTTCAAACATGTTGTTTTCCACGCATATAAAAAAAATTAATCACGCGTGCAATAACATATTTGAACGTAATTTTTAATACTATAAACTATTCAAAATTTTTTGAAGATTTGCAACATATTCTAAATAGCTACACTATACACGATTATAAAAAAAATCAACCCGAAAATTATTTACACGTAAATATGAATACAAAGAGTTTCATCGATATGTCTTAAAAGCAAAGACCTAAGTAGAAAAATTCCCATATATATATATTAGGATTACAAATTGATTGAGTTGTCAATGATCATACAGCAAATTTCGGATTTTGAGTCGAAATTAAATTGTATGGTCAAACATTAATTGTTTGACTAAAATTATTACCATATATATACAACTAATTGTGTGTGTATATATCTATATGTATATGTTTGCATGCAGGTGACATCTTTCAAGTGCGGTGGTTTCGTAATAGGCATCACCACCAACCACGTAACCTTCGACGGCTTCAGCTTCAAACTCTTCTTACGAAACCTCGCCGCCGTGGCCGCCGACAAACCCTTACTCCTCTCCCCATGCAACGACCGCCGACTCCTCGCCGCTCGATCCCCGCCACTTGTCGAGTTTCCCCACCCCGAGCTCTTCAAGCCGACGTCGACGACTCCCACCGCCAGTGTCTTCCAACCAACCAACACGGACGCCGCCGTCTTCGAAATCTTCCGGCTCAGCTCCGCCGACATAAACCGCCTCAAAGAGAAAGCTCGCCCCCCAAACGAAGAGGACTACTACTCCGACGGAGCCAAGAACATCACGAGCTTCAAAGTCGTCACGGCCTTCTTGTGGCGGTGCAAGGCGCTGTCGAGCGAAGACGCGGCGCCTGAGAAAGAATCGACGATCCTTTACGCGGTGGAGATACGGCGAAGACTGAAGCCTCCGCTGCCGGAGAGTTACAGTGGGAACGCGGTTCTGACTGCGTACGCGAGAGGGAGCTGGAAGAATGGGAGTTTTGGAAGATAGTTGAGAGAGTGGCGGAGGGGGAGAAGAGGATGACGGCGGAGTACGCGAGGTCGACCATAGACTGGGGAGAGGTGTACAAGGGGTACCCTCACGGGGACGTGTTGGTTTCGTCGTGGTGGAAATTAGGGTTTGATGAGGTTGAGTATCCATGGGGGAAGCCCAAGTACAGCTGTCCCGTCGTCTCATCACAGCTGAGAAAGGACATTATTGTTCTCTTCCCAGATCTTGTCAATAATAATGGTGGTGGCTGCGGTGGTGGCGGTGGCGGTGGTGGTGGTGGTGGTGGTCGAGGAGTTAATGTTTTGGTTGCTTTGCCAGCTAAGGAGATGGATAAGTTTCGAACTTTCTTCCGTACGTTCCTGTTTGGTTGAGAGGAAACCATCCAGAAATTATATATATATATATGCATTAATAATGTTAGGTATCACTAACAGTAATTTTAGTAACTTTAATTTTATTATATATATATATGCATTAATATATAATGTAAGATATCAGTACTGTAGTGCTGAACGAATTTTAGTATTTTCTATACATGAATACTAATAAGAGAGTATCCAATGGAGGCAATGCAAGTTTTCTCTCAAAATTATATATTAATATTTTATTAAAAGTAGCCAATTATAATTTTTTTCCTTTTTTAAACAATAAAAAAAGTTGGCAATTTTGCTTCGTCTACGGCAACTCCCACTAGAGATGCTCTAAGAATATTCTCTAAGATTATACGTGTACTGAATGTTTATTTAAAGGGATTATATATTTTTGGACCATGTATTTTGTGTCATTATCTGTTTGGACTTTGTATTTTGACAAATTACTTTTTGGACTCTATGTTTTGTAAAATAGTTAAAATAGAACCCTAAACCTGATTTTGATCAATGTTTTCTCAACTAAAATCACAAATAATTTACAAAACTAATAATTCAGAACAAAAATAAAATTATTCTGCTTAAAAAATGTGTTGTTATATTCAATTTTCTCTTCATCAAAATTGAGTTTAGGGTTCTATTTTAACATTTTACAAAATAGGGTCCAAAAAATAATTTGTCAAAATATAGGATCCAATTAGGTAATGAAATAAAACATAAGGTCCAAAAAAGTATAAACACTTATTTCAATTCAATAAGGTTATCTTGTCACAATAAATTATTTTTTAAAGTTATTTTACACTCTAGTCTAGTTTTAATAATTATTTGCAAAATGGTATCTCATAATTAAGATAGCTAGTCAAAAATTTAGACAGGTGGTCGAAAAATTCAAACAGTCGGTCGAAAAATTGAGACAACTGATCTAATTTTAGACAGAGGTCATTTTACAAAAAATTATCAAAAGTAGGTCCGAAAGCAAAATCACTTAAAAAAAATACTATTTTTACCAATTTTTCATTCAATAATTAGTTATCATATTGTAATCTTATTATAATTATGCTACTCTAACAGATATTATAAACAAAATGATTAAATATAATATGAAACTAAAGAAACTGAAAGAACGTCAACGACAAGTGATAGCTTTAAATATATAATCAAAAACAACAAATTGATTATGAGCTTTCATACGTGACCTATATAAATAAAGCTTCAAGATCATATAATAAATCAATTGTTTTACAATTTTCTCAAATAGGCATGTAAATGGGGCGGGTCTGCCCCGCCCCGCTTCTGCCTCGCCCCGCCCCGCCTCGAATTCTGCCCCAAAATTTTACCGGAACAATGATGCCCCGACGGGTCGGGGCCCCGACCCGCCCCGCTCCATAGACCCATTTTGCCATTCCTATCTCAAATTCTCATCCCAAACCGTACGTAATTCTCAAAATTAAAAATTACAAAATCAATTTACAATGTTTTACAAACACAATACCAAATTGATAATTCATGATTAATTTAGGGGACAATAATACTAAAAATCTGATTATTTATTTTGTTGAATGATATATTTAGGTGAGGTGTGGTATGAGATGCATTTTTGGTGACCAGATGAATTCTCATCTAAAAATTAAGAGAGGTTGCCAAAATATATGCCCATTTTCCAAATATACATGTATTGTGCTTGTTTTTTTTTAACATGACTATTTTTTTTAATATTCTTTTTTAGTAAGTAAAAAATTAGTGGGGTAATTTAGTTAGAGTGGTATAATTGTAATAATATTATAATATGATAACTTATTATTAAGTAAAAATAAACATTACTCAAATGATGACACTTGTCATCAAATTAGGGGGAGAGTGCAAAAAAGAGTGTATTAGATAGTCTCCTTGGCACTTCTCTCAGTACATACATAGATAAATTGTAAATGTATTCTATATATGCATATGGTAATAATTGTTTTTAATCACTACCGATAAGTAATTTTAATATTTTTCATATATGGATAAATTATAACTTTATTATTATATATGTGCATTATTAACGTTAGGTTTCATTGTAGTGGTGATTGTTTTTAATCAAGCTACTTACTATTAGATTATTGTGTCCTACATGGAATAAGTGTAAGAATATTAAACCATTAATAAGAACATGTGTAACTCCACTAACACTACAACAGAAAGGAGTATTAGAGGCGGAGGCTTCCGCCGGTAATACATATTACCGGCGGGGGTCCGCCGGTAACTCGGTCGGTGATTAGGGGTATTACCGGCGGACTGATACCCCGCCGGTAATATATTAATACCAGCGGATTAATAGGGGCGGGACTCCGCCGGTATAAAAAATTTGACTTATTTAATACCAGCAGTCCCGTCCCTAGTAATATGCCGCTAATAAATAAACATAATTTAAGGAACAAAAAAAGAAAATAATAACACCATTAAAATAGAAAACAACTTATAAAAACACAAACAAAATTGAAAAAATATGAAATCCAGAAACAAATCCCATTAAAATAATTTATTAAACAACACAATAAACTTAAGAACATTATAAATCTGAAATATGTGAAATCTGAAACATATACAATAAAAAAAATCATAAAACAATATAACAAACTTAAGAACATAAAAAATCTGAAAACTGTCATGAAATCCATGCCGTGTTCAAACCCCATCAGTGGCCAAACTCTTTGCCATGGTCAAACCCACGAACCTCACAACCCCACTATGAACCACCGCCACCTAAATATTAGAAAAACCAATTAGAGAGAGAAAGGTGGAGTGTGTGTAAAAGAGAGATATAAAGAGAGACTTACCATGTGTATCGCCGTCACACACCTCGACCCCAACCATGGGCCAATGCACACCCAGAGGCCCTTAGCTTCGTCAACACCAAAGGCCACCACATTGGCTCCAGAGGGTGCCGCCACCAGCAAGACACAAAGAGTGACAAAGAGAGCGAGATTGAAAGAGAGTACCTGTGTTGGAGCCTCTGACCTCTTCCTTCCCCGTAGCCCAACAATACAAGTGAGAGTCAGAGAGAGAGAGGGAGGTCTCAGACAGAGGGGCGGTGGTGGTGCTCGAACAGAGGGGTGGTGGTGGTGCTCGGACAAAGGGGACACTACTACAAAAAATACTTTTTAGGACTAGCATTGCGAGTCCTAAAAAAGTTTTTAGGACTCGCGGGACGCGAGTCCTCTATTTGAGAGCCTTAAAAACTAAAGTTTTTAGGACTCGCAACGCGAGTCCTAAAAGATCTTGCTGAGTGCCTTTAAGTAAAGTTTTTAGGACTCGCGTTGCGAGTCCTAAAAAATTTTTACTACTACAAAAAAAAAGTTTTTTAGGACTCACAATGTGTGTCCTAAAAAATTTATTTAAATACCTTTTAATTAATTATATAATTTTATTTAATAAATCAAAATTTGGGTAAAATGCCCAATTTTTTTTTTAAATCTCATTATTGCTGAATAAATAATAAATATATACTTATATATTTAAAATAAATAAATTACAAAAAATATTAGAATTATTATTATTATTAGTTGAATGAATATATTAAAGATACACAAAAACAAAATCAAACATTACCAATAATATTACATGATTTTATACCATCATCCGAATAACATATATGCAAAAACCAATAATATTAATGATTATATACAATCAACATATCAGCCAGCCACCACCTAAAATCCATATACAATAACTAAAATCCAAACAAATACAACCAGCCAGCCACCACCTGAAAATGAAGACCAGCCTCCGGCCACCGCCTCTAGGAGCGAGCCCCTCCGCGAGCCCCTTCGAGCCACCGCCTGTGTGAGCGAGCCCCTCCGAGCCACCGCCTGTGTGAGCGAGCCCCTCCGCAAGCCATAGCCTCTGTGAGCGAGCCCCTCCGCGCCACCGCCACTGTGAGCGAGCCCCTCCGAGCCACCGCCTCTGTGAGCGACCCCTCCGCAAGCCCCTCCGAGCCACCGCCTCTGTGAGCGACCCCTCCGAGCCACCGCCACTGTGAGCGAGCCCCTCCGAGCCACCGCCTCTGTGAGCGACCCCTCAGCGCCACCACCTTTGTGAGCGAGCCCCTCCGAGCCACCGCCTCCGCAAGCAATCTCGTCGACGGCGTTGCAGTGAGCCCCTCCGTGAGCCACCGTCCAGCGAGCCCCACCGCCTCATCTGCTTGAGCAAGCCATGGAGAAGAGGGTTGGGAGGAGGAGGCTGTCGGCTGGGGAGAAGAGGTTGGGAGGAGGAGGCTGAAACGTTTAGGGTTAGGGACTTAGTGATTGATCAAATTTTTTTTTTAAATGTATATTCAGACCCAAATAAATAAAATAAAATTTTCTTTTCTTTTTTTAAAAAATAAAAATAAAAGAAATCTGTTTTTTTTTTAATTTAGTTATTAAAATAAAATTTTAATTTATTCATTTATTTATCATTTTTTACTTAAAAGTTTTTAGGACACCCAAAGTGAGTCCTTAAAATTTACCACTAATATTATACTTAAATTTAATTTTTTTTTAGGACATGCATTTGTTTTTAGGACTCGCGTTGCAAGTCCTAAAAGAAATTCTTTAAGGACTCTCAACGCGAGTCCTAAAATATATTCTTTAAGGACTTGCAACGCGAGTCCTAAAAAGTCCAGGAGGTGTTTTTTAAAAATCCAAAATCAAACTTTTTTAGGACTCGCAACGCGAGTCCTAAAAAGTCCAGGAGATGTTTTTTTAAAACCCAAAATCAAACTTTTTTAGGACACACAGAGATTTTAGGACTCGCAACTCGAGTCCTAAAAGATATTATTTAAGGACTCGCGACGCGAGTCCTAAAAAGTCCAGAAGTTGTTTTTAGGACTCGCATATATGTGAGTGTCCTAAAAAAGTGTCATAAAAACCCTTTTTTGTAGTAGTGGGAGGACTGAGAGAAGAGTGCGTCTGAGAGAGGGAGAGAAGAGAAATGAGAGGGACGGACGAAACGATGTGCAAATTTTTTAATATGTAAGATTATTAGAGGCAGGGACCCGCCGCTATTAATATTATCCCCCCGGTAATAAACTATTAGTAGCGGGACCCGCCGCTATTAATATATCCCGCCGGTAATAGTCTTATTATCGGCGAATATTTACCCGCCGCTATTAATATAATCCCGCCAGTAATAAACTATTAGCGGCGGGACCCGCCGCTATTAATATATCCTGCTGGTAATAGTCTTATTACCGACGGATATTTACTCGCCGCTAATAGTATTAGCGGCGGATACTCCGCCTCTATTAAGGGAAAATACCCGCCGCTAATAATTTTGAAACTTAATACCTTTTCGTTTCCCGGACATTGTATTAGTAGCGGACTACCCGCCGCTAATAATTGGTAAGTCCGCCGCTAATAAAAAAAAAAAAAAAATTTATTAATTTCCACATTATTAGCGGCGGACCCAATAGTCCGCCGCTAATAACCCGTATATTACCGGCGGACTAAGTCCGCCTCTAATTGTTCCGCCTATAATTTTAGACTTTCTTGTAGTGTAAAAGTATTACCGACGGTTTTCCTGACTATTGCCGGCGGTTTTCTCCGCCGGTAATAGCTTGTTTTCCTGTAGTGATGATTAGTAGTGAAAAGTACACATTTATTGATTTTAATAGTCAAAATAAATTAAGTTTTAATTAATATTTTCATGGAATTAATATGATTTATTTTATAAATGAAAATATTTGATTATGATTTAATTTATTGTTATTTTGTAGGAATTAAAAGTTGTATTTTGGCACTTTGAAATGAAGAGAAAAGGAAACATTTAGATCTGAAAAAGAGAAGGGAAATATGGCATTTTTCTTGAAATATAGGCCCAAGAATTCGGCCCAGCAGCAACAACCCAAACCAAAGGCCCTTCCCAGCCCGAGCCGAGCCGTGAGCCGCCGAGCCGAGCCGTTGAGCCGAGCCGTGAGTCTGCCATGCCTCCTTCCTAGCCGACACCTGTCCATTTGCACCCCTCAATCTCACGCCTACTGAAGCTCCTCCATATGAAATTCCAACCTTCTCAAGCCTTGCTCCCAACGCCCAAAGGTCAACTGATGCCCAAGAGACCCAGCTGCCCTTTTTTTGTCCACATGCACAGCCAGCCGCCAGGTGTCCGCCCGTGATTGGTTGCGGCTGATCAATGGACCAGCTGCCACCAGCCCATTTTGTGTGCTCTTTGGGCCTTGGACCTCCTATTTTGAGCTTAAAACTTATCTTTTTGTGGTATTTTAGAAAAATAGCATTTTGACTATACACAAAAATAGCTAGGGTAATATTAATAATAAGATTTGATTTTTCAAAATCATATTTTATTATTAATATTTCAGATTTATTTTCTAAACCCCATTTTGTTGTTTAATTTCTTTTTAGTCATTTTCCCCATCTATAAATAGGGACACTTTCTTCACATTTGGTATGTAATTTTTAAAGTAGAGAAACTATAGCAAAATTTCCACTCACTTTCTTCTCATATTTTCTTCTTAGAATTTTGTGAGAATCATGAGCATAATGGCCTAATCTTCCTAGGAAGGTTAGGGATGATTCCATATGCAAGTGATGTTATTTTGCTACTTTGATTTACTATGTTCTTAATGTAATATATTTGAGTTATTTATGTTCTTTCATCTCTATCTTTATTTTGTTATCTTTATTTACTTATGCTAATAGTATATAGGATTAGTCATGCTCTTTCTATGTGATTCTAATTAGTAAAAGTAATATTGATACATAATTTTATGTCTAATCTTCTATTGCATTATTGCCCTTGGGTATTTTGTCATTTTTAGATTTTTCATAAGATTAACATTGTGCTTTTAAAGTGAAGAACTTTATAACTCAAATGAACTTTTGTTAGAAAAACTATGGACTTTAGTGTTAGATTTTCCAAGTAAATGTTGGGATGTGAACTATTTACTTGTGTATTTTTGTAAATCAAGTAACCAAGTAACTAAACAAGCATATGGATGATTCTTGAAACCTTTCATTTTCTCACACTCTTGATTACATCTTACCTTTATTTCACTTATCTCATTTCATCACTTTATCAAAATACAATACCAAAATCTCAAATATATTTCCATTTACAATTTTATTTACTTCTTGTTACTAACTTTTTGTGCTATTTCCTACTAACCTTTTGATTTTAGGTTACCTGCTTGTGGATTGACCGTCCGATCTTACTACAACTACCACTTAGTGTAGTCACATTTTGGGCGTTAAACAAGTAAATTATGCTACTCTAACAGATATTATAAACAAAATGATTAAATATAATATGAAACTAAAGAAACTGAAAGAACGTCAACGACAAGTGATAGCTTTAAATATATAATCAAAAACAACAAATTGATTATGAGCTTTCATACGTGACCGATATAAATAAAGCTTCAAGATCATATAATAAATCAATTGTTTTACAATTTTCTCAAATAGGCATGTAAATGGGGTGGGTCTGCCCTGCCTCGCTCCGTTCTGAATTCTGCCCCAAAATTTTACCGGAACAATGATGCCCCAACCCGCCCTGCTCCATAGACCCATTTTGCCATTCCTATCTCAAATTCTCATCCCAAACCGTACGTAATTCTCAAAATTAAAAATTACAAAATCAATTTACAATGTTTTACAAACACAATACCAAATTGATAAATCATGATTAATTTAGGGGACAATAATACTAAAAATCTGATTATTTATTTTGTTGAATGATATATTTAGGTGAGGTGTGGTATGAGATGCATTTTTGGTGAACAGATGAATTCTCATCTAAAAATTAAGAGGGGTTGCGAAAATATATGCCCATTTTCCAAATATACATGTATTGTGCTTGTTTTTTTTAACATGACTATTTTTTTTAATATTCTTTTTTAGTAAGTAAAAAGTTAGTGGGGTAATTTAGTTAGAGTGGTATAATTGTAATAATATTATAATATGATAACTTATTATTAAGTAAAAATAAACACTACTCAAATGATGACACTTGTCATCAAATTAGGGGGAGAGTGCAAAAAAGAGTGTATTAGATAGTTTCCTTGGCACTTCTCTCAGTACATACATAGATAAATTGTAAATGTATTCTATATAAGCATATGGTAATAATTGTTTTTAATCACTACCGATAAGTAATTTTAATATTTTTCATATATGGATAAATTATAACTGTATTATTATATATGTGCATTATTAATGTTAGGTATCATTGTAGTGGTGATTGTTTTTAATCAAGCTACTTATTATTAGATTATTGTGTCCTACATAAAATAAGTGTAAGAATATTGAACCATTAATAAGAACATGTGTAACTCCACTAACACTACAACATAAAGGAGTATTAGAGGCGGAGGCTTCCGCCGGTAATAATAGGGCATTCCGCCGGTAATACTCGGTCGGTGATTAGGGGTATTACCGGCGGACTGACACCCCGCCGGTAATATATTAATACCAGCAGATTAATAGGGGCGGTGACTTATTTAATACCAGCAGTCCCGTCCCTAGTAATATGCCGCTAATAAATAAATATAATTTAAGGAACAAAAAAATAAAATAATAACACCATTAAAATAGAAAAGAACTTATAAAAACACAAACAAAATTGAAAAAATATGAAATCCAGAAACAAATCTCATTAAAATAATTTATTAAACAACACAATAAACTTAAGAACATCATAAATCTGAAATATGTGAAATCTGAAACATATACAATAAAAAAAAAATCATAAAACAATATAACAAACTTAAGAACATCAAAAATCTGAAAACTGTCATGAAATCCATGCCGTGTTCAAACCCCATCAGTGGCCAAACTCTCTGCCATGGTCAAACCCACGAACCTCACAACCCCACTATGAACCACCACCACCTAAATATTAGAAAAACCAGTTAGAGAGAGATAGGTGGAGTGTGTGTAAAAGAGAGATATAAAGAGAGACTTACCATGTGTATCGCCGTCACACACCTCGACCCCAACCATGGGCCAATGCACACCCAGAGGCCCTTAGCTTCGTCAACACCAAAGGCCACCATATTGGCTCCAGAGGGTGCCGCCACCAGCAACACACAAAGAGTGACAAAGAGAGCGAGAACGAAAGAGAGTACCTGTGTTGGAGCCTCTGACCTCTTCCTTCCCCGTAGCCCAACAGTACAAGTGAGAGTCAAAGAGAGAGAGGGAGGTCTCAGACAGAGGGGCGGTGGCGGTGCTCGGACAGAGGGGTGGTGGTGGTGCTCGGACAAAGGGGAGGACTGAGAGAAGAGTGCGTCTGAGAGAGGGAGAGAAGAGAAATGAGAGGGACGGACGAAACGATGTGCAAATTTTTTAATATGTAAGATTATTAGAGGCGGGGACCCGCCGCTATTAATATTATCCCCCTGGTAATAAACTATTAGCTGCGGGACCTGCCGCTATTAATATATCCCGCCGGTAATAGTCTTATTATCGGCGGATATTTACCCGCCACTATTAATATAATCCCGCCAGTAATAAACTATTAGCGGGGGGACCCGCCGCTGTTAATATATCCCGCTGGTAATAGTCTTATTACCGACGGATATTTACCCGCCGCTAATAGTGTTAGCGGCGGATACTCCGCCTCTATTAAGGGAAAATACCCGCCGCTAATAATTTTGAAACTTAATACCCTTTCGTTTCCCAGACATTGTATTAGTAGCGGACTATCCGCCGCTAATAAAAAAATAAAAAATTTATTAATTTCCACATTATTAGCGGTGGACCTAGTAGTCCGCCACTAATAACCCGTATATTACCGGCGGACTAAGTCCGCCTCTAATTGTTCCGCCTCTAATTTTAGACTTTCTTGTAGTGTAATCACCAATTGGTTTTTAGATGGAGACTCGTGATTCTTGTCGTGTGTTGACGCGGTTCTTCGCCAACAGGTAATTAAGAAAATAAGAGAATGAGATTGGTGCTAAGTGTTGAACCGAAATAGATGAGTGATCTTAATGTAATATGATAATGCAAACACTTTTTTTAAATGGTTCAAATGTTAAAATCCTTCTACTTCACCAGCCACTATTATTGCTATATTTCCGGTATTCTTTACAAGGTATTTTGTTACACCATAGAATCCAACCCTTTGCAACTCCCAGCCTTTCCATATTTATAGGAGAAAGCACTTGGGGGTTGGTAAGGGGGGTCAACCTGTGACCTTCTTACCCATCATGTCACTTCTGTGACATTCATGATTAATTCTTAAAACCTGACACATGAAGTGTGGTCTAATCAATAAAAAGGGGGATAATGGGCCGCACGGCCCATCTCCGTCGTGGGTGCCTAAACACGCACGTTCCTGCTGCGTGTCCGAGAATTCAGGGATATATCAGACATGTGATGTCTGATATATGCACGTTTACATTGCGTGGTTGACTTTATAAAAGGTCATAGCCTCCAACTCCAGCTCGAGCCCTGAGCTGGACGCCTTCGTGGCCTGCGGTCTTCACAATCCTGACTTGGCCCTTGATTAATCTTGATAGACCTTTGGCTACCTCGAGCTAAAGGGGTAGGACCTGACAACAGCAGCCCCGGTCACGTGGGATTCACGTGGCTGATATAATTACGTCATATTTCAGCTTGCTAATAGCCCGTGGAAAATTAGGGCGTACATCGTGGTATCAAGAGCCAATTCCCTAGCGGGCATTCGATTAACACCGATAAAAAAGAGTGAGTCAAGCCGCACGAGATCTGCATAGTGCAAAAAGATACTTGAAATCTGAGATACGCATAGTGCAAAAAGACACTTGAGATCCAAAAAAATAAGTGAGCTAAAAAAAAATACGCCACTTGTGATTAGGTGATATTAGACTATTATGTCTCACAGAAAATAAGTGTAAGATTATTGAACTATTAATAAGAACATGTGTAACTCCACTAATCATCAATTAATTTTTAGATAGAATCTCATTATTCTTGTCACTTATAACAATTAATTTTAATATTTTCGGTACATCAATACATATAACTTAATTTCTTTTTATATGATAGTGTAGTTACAAGGCCGACATGCAATAAATGTTCTGAATTTAAATTTAGGCATACTAAATTATTTAAAAGTTTTTTAAAATTTATGGAATGTCCTTTTTATATACAATTTATACCATTGTGCATGTACCAAAAATAATAAAATTAATAATATATATATACACATACAAATAAAGTAATATAGCTATTAAATTTGTGTTATTATTATTATGTACTGTTCGTACGTGCACTACGATATGATAATACACATGGGATAGAGACTCTTGAATTGCAAGGCCAAAATGTAAAAATAAATAAATAGGGAGCCAAATCTATAAATTTTGAAGAATATAAAACTACTATATAATTTTTTTGTTAAAAAAAAATCAATATATGTACGGATGGGGAAAATTGATTGAAAATCCAGTCTAATTATCTACTATTCACATAATTAAGAACACTTTCCACCCACCTAGTCTAATTAATTAAGAACAGTTTAGTGTTTAATTAATATAGCTTGGAAACAAAGTCAAAGAATTTTTACCAAAAAAAAGGCATTAATTTGTCAGCCCATTCAATATAAACATTTTTATTATATTAGAATATATAGAAGAACTCCACAAAATCTGATGAATTGGAATAAGAAAATATACAAAAAAAAAAGTAGGATTTTTAAGAGGTTATTATTAGTCATACATATCATAAAACAGAGACACTCAAAATATCACGAAGACAATAATAAAAACAAACTAGTATAGGCCTCTGCAGCTTTCTTAATTAATAAACTAAATACAATATAATTAATAAATAAACCAAAATTTATATGAGTTCATTAGAGATATAGAGCAGGTCCAGTCGGAGGGTATGAATTTTATCTCTTAATTAAAATTAGGTTGCTAAATTAATAATTAATTAGTATATATTAATTAACAGATAGCTTATGGTAAAATTGACTAATACTCATTCGACACATGTCCATACAATACATATAGATTCTCAATATAATTTTCAAAACTAAAAATTTAGATTCTTTGGGTTCACAGAATAAAGTAATTACTTTAGTCAATTATTATTATTATTATTATTATCTTCTGTACATTATTCAATTCAAGCTAAGCTAAAGTACAAGTTGATTCAAAAGCATCATCAGCATCATGCGGTCCACTATTATATATATATACATATATATATATATAAAAGTACACTAGGGCCTTTATTTCCTACTTATCAGTAGGAACTTTTTTTTTTGATTTCGACACATAGATAATAATAGGTTGTATCCTTAGTATTTTATATGACGGTGTATGTTGTAGTTATATATGGAAGATTTTTTATAAATTATCAAAAGATTCTAAATTATTTAGGGTGCCGAAATTATGATTCAAATAACTTGTTCTATACGTATCTATTTTGTTCACGTGTGAAAAAAGTTGTTTGGATTCTAATTTCGATACTCTAAATTATTCAAAAAAAAATTAAAAATTTGTGAAATGTTTTTTATAATTATATTATATACCATCAAATTAAAAAAAAAAAAAGATTATAAGTTACTGGTAAATAGAAAAAATTTATACTGATAGAAACTTTCTCAATATTTGGATGTCAAATGTTAACTACATATGAATTCCTGATATTATGTTTGGTAAAACGATTAGTAATTACACATAAAAATAATATTACAAATTGATAATAACGAGGGGCTATGAGAATTAATTAGAGAGTCTAATTGTGAACCTTCAATTACCTTTAATTATATAATTACTGTGCAATTACACGGTCAGACAAACACGTCTATTTAAATAATTACTCTGAATTACACTCAATTTCAATTACAAAATTACTTTTCTAACGCTAACTTTATAGTGATATAAATGTGGTTGAACGAGGGAGCCCATAAGGCAGCCCACTAGCTGAGTCGACGTCTCAAGTCCCAACTCTCACCACCACTAGCCCAATACTAGTCTCTATCAAAAATTGGAACCCTACATATATTTATATATATATATATATATATAAAGCTTCTAAATATATAAATATCTCATATATAATCTCACAAACTCTGTTTGGTCCTCTTCTTATGAATATTCTTAAATTGAGTTGATGAGTGGTGTCATTTCCTTAGGTCCTCCTCTCCACGCTATTCTAAATTTTAAGGTTACAAATCATCTATGAATGTATCTACAAATTACTACACAGACACAAGTTTTTTTTTTTTTAAATGAAATTAAACTAATTATTATGACAATGTGGAGTTTATTTTTATGATTTGAATTATTCTAATATAGAACAACAAGAGATTTTATTGAATGTATACATAATCAAGATCGATGTATATACATATTCTATTCCTCTAGGGCATATATGTAATGATTTTGAACCAACCACGTCCAATCTCATTTTTTATCACTTATTCAAAAGTAAGACCACTAACAAATGATACCCATCGACAAAATTTATCTTTTGATTATTTAAGAGAAACAAACTCTTTCAATTAAAGAGAAAAAAAATTACAAAACTAGCAAGATATAGAGAATATGTATAATATATTAATTGGAGCCAGACAATAAAATATATATAGTTTCATTATTATTATTATTATTATTATTATTGTTGTTGTCGTGAATAATAATTAGCATAATATTAATGCTCTCTAGTCATGGGATTTTTTTAATCGGATATATTATCATTTTCGAGCTTCAATTTTGTTTTATTAATTAATTGCTTAATTACTCACTTTGAATATTAGTCCACATATATTTTCATATTTTTCAGCATATAATTTTATATATATATATATATTTTTGGAGTAATTTTGTATTTTGACCTAGTTTTGATAATGTTTTACAAAATGCTCTCCGTCTAAAATTTTGACTACCAGCTGTCCAAAAATTTCGATTAGCTATCTAAATTTTTCGACCACCTGTCTCGAATGTCGGACTTCATTTTGGAAAAAATTATCAAAACTAAAGCAAAGTACAAAATTACTTCAAAAAATATGTCATTTTACCAAAGAACTCATATATATTTATATAGTTTCCTTATCCAAAATACTTGCTTCTAATACCGACCATATACAAAGGATTTGTAATAATATAATTAAGATCGACCAAAACCCTAGATCAACTCTCTCTCTCTCTCTCAATATATATAACACATATATGTATTGATTAATATATGATGAGAGAGAGGCTAATTAATTAGAAACTTTGAAAGTAATAATATATTTAAGAATGAATTAAGGAGAATTATGTTGTGAGGGTGTGAGCCACGAATATTTGTGGGAGTGACATAAAGAGGTGACGTGGGCCAAAGTGAAGCCACGAATTGTGAGATCGATCTTGATTTGTAGAGATGCAATATATATTTGCAACTTTATGTATTTTTCGATTATTCTTGGAGATGACGATGATGATATATAGAGGATAATTTTTTTATAGGGGCTTTACTTTAAGCCCTGTTGGTAGGGTTGTTCAGAGTTCTCGACTCGTGAATAATTTTCAACGCGATTTTTTTTTATGACCGTGTATATTATAGTTATTTAGAGTATTCTGCAAATTTTCAGAATATTCTGAATAGTTTTTACAGTACTGGAAGCTAGGTTCAAACATGTTGTTTTCCACACGTATAAAAAAAATTAATCACGCGTGCAACAACGTATCTTAACTTAGTTTTCGATACTGTAAACTATTTAGAATTTTTTAAAAATCGCGCCGATGCTCTAAATAGCTACAATATACATGGTCATAAAAAAAATCGCACCGAAAACTGTTCAAAAGTCAAAAATACTGAAAGCCCTACTAATAAGGTTTAGAGTGAAGCCCCATCAAAAAATTGTCCTAATATGTATATATTTAATATTATTATGTCATCTTTTTATCAGCCAATGGAAGGACACACTTTTACGTGAAAAATAAAAATACTCAAAAATCGATCGATCTATATATATAAAGTGGTAAGCATATTTGATATCGAATATAGAACTTTTGGCTTAAATGTCCTTTGGTGACCGGTTCTAAATTGAAGCTTTCAACCTATTATATTTCTTTGGAAATAATATATATGGAACAATATCTCTCCATCTTATATAAATATAAATTTATATATATATATATAAATTTATATAATTAACAAGGAAAAGTAATGCATTGGATACCTTTGACTTAGTGCTTGGATATTCTTTTCTTATATTAAATATGAGATTTGACATATTCCAACTAGGTCGCCATTACTTTAGGAACCTATCAATTATACTAAACAAATAGATTTTTTTTTAGCTTCTTTTTTTTTTTTTATATAAATGTTTTGTGGATATTTATATTTTAAATACATTTTATTATGTGTAAAAAATGTTTATGCTTTATCATTACGTACTCATCATATTCAATATCAGTATATATATATATTTATACAATAATTTCAAAAGTGGGTCATGATCCCACTTTCAATATATAATAAGTTTCTTTCCATATATTAATTAATTCAGATACAATATAAAATGAAAAAAAGGTGTAGCTAAAAAGAAATGTGGATTGAAAGATCGAGCATATAGATTCTCTCGATATCTGTCGTTTTGTTTGGTTGAAGAGAAAAATCTCAAACCAATTTCTTGAAACATGATAGGGCAGCCTCTCTTTTATATATATATATATATATATATTTATATAGTTTATACATTTTTGTGTTTTGTCCCATTATTTGTTTGGACTTCCTGTTTTGACAAATTACTTTTTGGATCCTATGTTTTGTAAAATTATTAAAATAGAACTTTAAACTCAATTTTGATGAAAAAAAAATGAATATAACAACACAATTTTTAAGCATAATAATTTTATTTTTGTTCTGAATTATTAGTTTAGTAAATAATTTATGATTTTAGTTGAGAAAACATTGACCAAAATCAGGTTTATAGTTCTATTTTAACTATTTTACAAAACATAAAGTCCAAAAAATAATTTATCAAAATACAGGGTCCAAATAAATAATGAGAAAAAACACAGGGTCCAAAAAATATAAACCCATATATATATATATATACACATATTGTATTCGTATTTTCTCTTCAATATATAATTCATCTAATATATATATATATATATTTCCATTATATTAATTGAGTAGTGACTGAGTTTATCCCCACAAAATAAAAATAAATAAAAATGTGAGGGAGCAGAGCATATATCCAACATCTAGCTTTATTCTTTTTTTTCTTTCTTTGATTGAATAGAATATATATATATATAAATATATATATGTCTATTTTATAAAATAAAAAAAAATTCCCTTTGCACATCCACGTGCGTTGTGGCTCTCTCAAGGCCGTACGTTTGTTTTCAATTGTGTGCCACTAATATAAATTATACAGAAAAACAAAAACAAAAAAGAATTAAAAAAACAAAAAAGACAGCCAAATAAACAATATATATATAGTTATAAGAATGAAATAATTATATTATTTTAACATCTTATAGGATGATGTTTTGTTGCAATAATATTGCAAAGTACAGTTTATAAAGTACTTCAAATCAAAAGATATAATTCTAATAAATAAAGCCAATCTATAAATAAAGCAAATTATGATATATCATATATAAATAAAGCCAATCTATTTGGAAATAATTAATATTAATTGATATTTCTCATAATTTGATTACATATATGTTATGTAATAATGATGTCTAAGCTTTGACCACTCATTTTATTACAATATATATATATATATATGAGTTTAAACTTTTGGACTGTTGTTCTATTATTTATTTGGACTATGTGTTTTGACAAATTATTTTTTGGATCCTATATTTTGTAAAATGGTTAAAATATAACCCTAAACCTGATTTTGTCAATGTTTTCTCAACTAAAATCACAAATAATTTACCAAACTAACAATTCGGAACAAAAATAAAATCATTCTGCTTAAAAATTGTGTTATTATATTCAATTTTTTCTTTATCAAAATTGAGTTTAGGATTCTATTTTAACAATTTTACAAAACATAGGGTCCAAAAAATAATTTATCAAAACACATGGTCCAACAAGTAATGTGACAAAATACATGTCCAAAAAAATATAAATCCTATATATATAATATTACGATGATGAGAGAAAATGAAATCTTGAAATATAAAAACTTGCAAATTTATTATATTTACACAGCTAAAATTAAAACAGAGCTCTAAAATAAATAAATAAATATATTTTTAATTAAATAATAATAATAATAATAATAAGAATAATAATATTGTTCGATATATCAACATAAAATATATTATTTATTTTGAAGCTACGCGCTTTCATAATAAGTTGACATGAATGGTGTAGTTTGTAGTAGTGATGCATTACGTATTTTTAACACTAATTAATATTGAAAAAAAACTAATATATATATAATCACGTATATATATTTATTTATATATATATTTATGTAAGCATTTAAATTATTCTTACATGACGTGTTTAGCTATATATAACTAATGAAATGGAAAGTAGATTATATATATATACGTGTTGCGCATATTAAATTAGTGAAGTGAATAGTACTTTGTTAGTAAATTTTGATACGTATATATAACACTTTTCAAAATTAATTTCATTCCATGGGAATTTTGCTACATTATTAAAAATGTAGCTTTTTGGAGACCGACATTTGCATTAATCGAACGAGTGATGCTACATTAAGATATTCAACATCACACGAGGTGATACCCTATAATTAACTAGCGATACCTCATATAATACTTATTAATTTCAAGTATTTGGAATATACTATTAGAAATATAGGTTTTTACTTTGTTTTTTACACATTAGAATATACTATATTACTTTTAGTAATATAGACTATTACTTCGGTTTCTTAAAAAAACGAAGTTGAAATAGAAAATAGACAATGACCATGTTTGGTTTGGACGCTATATTAGGGCTTTTCACTTCGGTTTTTATGAAAAAACCGAAGTCAAAAGTGGAGCAAACCAAACGCAGCACTGAAACGTATATATGATATTTGATTGCATCAATAACGGTATGTCAACTCCTTATACAGATGATTTCGATTAAAATATATGGCTACACAAATTGACTTTACAATTAGTCTTATTAGACTATTATGTCCCACATGGAATAAGTGTAAGAATATTGAACTATTAATAAGAACATGCGTAACTCCACTAATTACTAATTAATTTTTAGATGGAATCTCATGATTCTTGTCAATTCTGAAAGAAAAGAGAAAGGCATCAACACAATAATAATAATACCATATAATTTTTTTTTTATAATCATCAATGATAATTTGTTTTTCTTTTCTTTTTCTAAAAAAAAAAGGGGGACAGAATCTAGTGATGTGAAGGGGAGAAAAATCTAGGTAGCTAAGAAGATAAGGAGTAAAGTAGTCCAATAATAATAGTATAAATAGAGACATATATCGTCCTCTTGCTCTTGGATATATGTGAACCACCAAAAACTTGGATCGATCGATCGATATATATCCTTTTGTTTATGTAGTGTTCAAAGTTTTGTTTTTATATATCGATTGAAAATTCTCTATATAGCTAATTACCATTATATATTATTATTGATCATTAATTAGTATAAATATAAATATATATGGCTAGAGATAGCAGGGACTCTCTTGTGGTTGGTAGGGTTATAGGAGATGTTTTAGAGCCTTTTACAAGGTCTGTCCCTATGAGAGTGTTTTATGGTAATAAGGAGGTCAACAATGGTTATGAGTTTAAGCCTTCTCAAATTCTCAACCAACCTCGTGTTGATATTGGTGGTCAAGACTTAAGGACCTTCTACACTTTGGTAATAATCTATATATATATATATATATAACCTCTACCCCTCTCTCTCTATATATATATACATATACATATATATATATATATATATATGATGATGATGATGATGATGAAACTTATTATTGTGCAGGTTATGGTGGATCCAGATGCTCCTAGCCCAAGTGACCCTAATCTAAGAGAGTACTTGCATTGGTAATTATATATATATATATATAGATATTATATCATTATGAATGTTTTTATTTGGATTTTGTCCCATTTATAATAAACTATTTTTTTTCTTTTATAATCATTTATATATTGGATTATAGGTTTATTATTGTATGTATCATTATATATAGATAATTTCGAACAAATTCATATATTCAAACAAAATAAAATTATATATGTTTATAAATATATAATTGTGTACGTATATGAGAGAGACATGTGTATACATATATAATAAATAAATGTGTGGTTTAATTTTGAGAGAGAATAATATGAAAACTGAGAATTGAAGGATGTGATTTGAAAGTTGAGAATTTTAATGATATTGATATATATGAGGAGGTGACATGGGTTTGTGGGGGACTGTATATATATATATATATATGGAATAATAATATGTGTAGTCCAACTCATGAACTCTTTCCTCCACCATTAAAATGGCCACGTCATCATATTACTAACATAAATAATTCCAAACAGCGTCGGCAAAGACCTAATAATATTTTTTGTCGACCCAAAATTATACAACCCATAATAATATAGTACTACTAACAAGAACATATTGTACTTGTAAAAAATAAATCTGTAAGGGCAAATATGGAATGAATGATCCAAAAGTTTTGACCTAATTATTGATTAATAAAAGTTATATATATATATGCATAATACAAGTGATTTAATTTATGGGTGATATATTTATAGTAAAAAAAAGACTAGTATATTTGATGTCAAAGTATTTAGTGAATAATTTTTTGTTTTTTTTTTTAAATTTAGGTTGGTGATCGATATTCCTGGAACTACCGGGCCAAACTTCGGTAAGTCATTTCTTTAATTTGTACGTAATCCCTTTTTTTTTATAATTAATTATATGTTTTGATATTCAAATAGTAATTATAGAAATCGATTATATATAGAAAAATACTTAATTAATTAATCTATTATATCTCATCTAGTATATCGACACGTACAACACAAACATTTAATTAATTAATATTATAAATATTATTCTGCCCAATTGATCGATGAATTCATTTGTGGTGTCTTGTCTTGTTCCTGCCAACTAACTCGAAATTAGTTAAGGAATCTTCCTGTCCACCACTACATGCATATATATGAATACGATGTTCATTCATTTTTCTTTCCCTAGTAAATAATTAAATTTAAAAATTATAATCTAAAATAGAATAATCGACCATAAAGTGTCACCTTATGTAATGTTGGACAAGACCCTAAGATAACAAATAACAACATTCTGTTTGTTTATATAGATTGGTTATTGATTGTATGTGTTGTGTATGTGGTATGTGGATAGGACAAGAGGTGGTGTGCTACGAGAGCCCACGGCCGACGGTGGGGATTCACAGGTACGTGTTTGTGTTGTTCCGGCAAATGGGAAGGCAGACGGTGTACGCGCCAGGGTGGCGTCAGAACTTCAACACCAAAGACTTTGCCGAGCTTTACAACCTTGGCTTGCCTGTTGCTGCCCTCTATTACAATTGCCAGAGGGAGTCTGGCTCTGGTGGCAGGAGGCCCTCCAGATAATAAATTTCATTAACTACTTATATTTGATCAATATCTATAAATGTGTGTGTTTACATATAAGTTGTCAATGATTATTGATCGTTGATCACTCTTAATGATCGATCAAGATCACTTAGCTAGCTAGCTAACTACCTCGTTAATTAATTAATTAAGAATAAGCTAGCTAGCTAGCTTCGTATATTTATATATATTGACAATAAGCTAGCCATTCCAAGTGTAATTAAGAGTGTACACTTGTTTCAACTTATTAACTCTCTCTATGTATTTTATACATATGCTATCCTATATATCTTATTTCAATAATTATTATGTTTGTGTTTAAAAACAGAAAAATCCACTATGAATATGAATTTTCTTAGGTAGGATATCATTTTTGCCTTTATTGTAAGATTATAACTTATATTTTTTACATAATGACGTACATTATAATTATAACAGACATTTTGTGAATTTTGGAAAAATTTTAAATAATTTACAGTGCTGAAATTATATTTCAAATAGTCAGTTACACGTGTGCCTGATTTTTTTTATACGAGTGAAAAATAGACTATTTGAACTCTGATTTCGACTGTGTAAATTATTCAGAATTTCCTGAAAAATAATAGCGTGCCTACTATAGTTATCATACACGCTGTCATACAAAAATAATTGAATTATAATTTATTTCGGTACCGAAAATAAAAAATATGCTAGAGGGATAAAAGTAAAGCCCCTACTCCCAATGTCTATATATATATATATATCACACTTGAATTTTTTATACGAGTTGAGTTGAATGGATAGGAATAATTTGCTTTATTTTTTTATACCCAATAAAATGAAAACAAGTGGATCTTAAAAAATGCATACAGAAGCACATTTTCTTCAAAACTTATTAAATGTCCGTTGTATAGCATTTTAATTATTTATTTTAAAGTACTATTAAAATAATTCATTTTCATTTTATATATTTAACTCTAACCCAAATCCAACTTACTTAGTGGAAAAATCATTACCAATATAATACAGGATAAATACTATTTTGTATAATGTATTTTACTAAAGTTACCGATCGGACCATTTATTTTGTTAAATGACAATTTAGATTCTGTGCTTTACAAAATAAAACAAAATAATACTTTATACCCAATCTTAGTTAAAAAAATTCCAAATATAATATTTTATTATCAGTTTATCGACTATTTTCCTTATATCTCTGAATCTATGACATCACTAACGACCTGAAAATTAATATTATAATTGAATTTTTTTTTACCAAAATGAGGTATAAGATACTTTTTTGTTCCATTTTGTAAAATGCAGGGTCCGAATTGTTATTTAACAAAATGCAAGAATCGATTGATAACTTTTGCAAAACACAAAGTCTAAAATATTGCTATAACATCACATATTATGATTGGTATAAGTTAGTAAAAGATGAAATATATTTTAATTTAAATATAAATATGTAGAATCTAATATTATATTGTACAAATATCAATATAATATATTATAAAATTCCCTTTAACTATTCTAATATAATTTATATTAAAAATGAATAATGTATATATAAAATTAAATTACTTACCTAATGATAATAAAAATTCCTACTTGTCACTTAAAATATTATTATATAATCAATGTTATAATAAGAAAAAGATCATTTTATTTAAAAAAAATAATGATATGTACACTAAAATTATATACCAAAATATTACACTAATTAATGTCATAGTTTCAATAAACTAATTAAATTTGTTTCAAACAAAACAGTAATACTTTAGTTCTATAATGTTTTAGTGCACGCATAATTATTATTATTAAAAAATATAAAGAAAAAAAAGCTTTAACTTCGAAGAAAAAAAAAAAAAGAAGAGAGCCACGTGTAAGCAAATTATCGAAAAGATGAAAGAAAAAGTTAGATGTTGTGATACAAACGACGTGTGTCGAACAAACGAACGAGCGGTGTCAGCGTAAGTAAACGACACGTCGCTACTGATTCACTTCTCCCAATGTCGTTTATTCATCGAACCAAACGACGCGTCGTTTATATTTCAGTATTAGCCCGCGCGAAACCCAAAAAAAACTCTTTATTTTGAGATTCAATAGCAAAATCCATCTTTCCCCTCTGGCGGGAAAATAACCCCTAAAATTATATTTCACAGAAGAGGAACCATTTCCCTCCAAACCCCAAACCCTCACATTCCAGTGTTCTTCGTCTCCGAGCTCAAACTCAGATTCAGATCGTCTTGGCTTCTGGTTCAACGGTGTTTTTTTTCCCGATATGGAGGTGGTAGTGGGTGGAAATGACAGTAGCAATGTGCAGAAGATGGACGGTCAAGATCGACCGAAGAAGACCCAGAAGCGGAAGAGGGTTATTTTGGCCACGGAGAAGCTGGGTAAGGAGGAAAGAGAGGCAAAGGTCGAAGCTTTGCGAAAGGAGATTGATGGGCTCTTTTCGTATTACAAGGAAGTGATGGGTCAGGGCCAGATTGCGGGGTTGGATCCAAATCTGTGTCGCAATGGTGCGAATGCTGTCGTTGCGTCGTTGATGGAGGAGAGAGACCTCCCTCTGTCCAAACTCGTGGATGAGATCTACGCCCAGGCGAAGAACCTTAACGACACCGTTTCTGAGGGTCTGACGGTGGCGACTGTGAAGAGCACTGTGCTGTTTGTTGGGCAGAGAATGATGTACGGCGTTCCCAATGTCGACGCCGATGTATTGGAAGACCAGTCCGACTCCTGTCTTTGGTGCTGGGAGGTAAACAATGTTTAATAGCTATCTTCCTTGTTGGGTAGATTTAGATTGTTCATAATGCTAATTTTGTATTGCCTTTATTGGAAATTTGGGAAGTAAACTATAATTATTGTTTTCAATTAGCATACTGCGAGCCTTGTCTTTTTTGTTTTGTTTTTGAATAATTAATTTCTTTACATATTATTGCATAGACAAGGGATCTTAAGCTGATGCCAAAATCTGTGCGTGGAGTGTTGACCATTAGGCGCACTTGTCGAAAAAGGATCCATGAGAGAATAACTGCTGTTTCTGGTATGTTTTCTTCCATTGGTTCAGGGATGGTTTTGATTCTTTTTTACTATACGAGTTTGATATATGATTTAGCTTGAAATCAATGTATGGAACATCCTAATTTTGAGATTGTGCACCTCAATTATAGATTTTTTTTTATTGTTTGCTCCTAAACTGATTTCTTTTATGGTCTTCAGAAATGATTATGGCATTACAGAAACCCGAGGAAGATCAGAATTACAAAACTGAGCTGATGAAGGCATCGGAAAAGCTTTATAAAGCACGCAATGAGGCCGAAATTCGGTTGTTAGTTAATGGTCTGATGGAAAAAAGTGATGCAGACCTGTATGTATCTTTAGTCACATCATTACTTGTGAGTTGTGTTGTTTATTTGTTTTTATTTTGATTTGGTTTTTTCTTCAAAATTAATAGGGCTGGAAAGGATGCGAAAAGAGAAGAGAAATTGCTCGTTAAGCAACTGGAGAGAGAGAAGCGGGAGGCTGAAAAAGAGAAGAAAAGATTGGAAAAAGAACTTTTGAAGGAAAAATTGCAAAGTGTAAGTGCAGCTTTTCAGTTGTCTCATTGTTTTAAATAGGTTTCATGGGTGGCTGAAGTGATGCTATACTCAGTCGAAATGAATGTGTTGTGTTCAAACTTTTCTGATTAGTTTCCATTGTTATGATCTATTTGATATTCAGGAAAAGGAACAAAAGCGGCTGCAAGAGGAGGCAGAGAAGGATGAGAAGCGTCGCGAGAGGGAAGAGTTGGAGATGAAGAAACAGCTGAGGAAGCAGCAAGAAGAAGCAGAGAAAGATCAAAGACGTCGGGAGAGGGAAGAAGCTGAGCTGAAAAAGCAACTTTCTATACAGAAGCAAGCTTCAATTATGGAGCGTTTTCTTAAGAAAAGCAAAACAAGTCCATTGCAAGCTGAAAAATCTTCTCCTAAAATAAGTACAACTGTTGTAACATTGAGTGAAAGGAGTGAAAAAGTCCCCGAGGCAGTAACCCAGTTAATGGATTGTACCCTCTCGTTAAGGGAAGATGTTAACATCGCTGATATATGCAAGTAAGACATTTTTTTAAACTCAAAATTCATTTATTTTTCTGTTTCAGAAAATAAAGTTGTTCATTCTTTGCAGGTTACACTTTTCTTCTTGGCGTCGCATAGGTCACTCGATTCGTTCAAATAGAAACCAACATTGGAGCCTACGTCAAAAGCCTAAGGCTGATCTAGTTAAAGAACTTAAGCTCACCACCCCAACTAGACCGCTTATTGTGGTGTTAGATGAGTCAAATGATGAGAAGCTTGAAAGCGGGTGTGGAGAATGTGTTTCTGATGACAGGTCATGTCAGCCAAATGCCACTTGTTCCCTCTCTGATGTCAAGAAGTTCATTAGGAGGAAGCAGTTGTTGCAATTCGACAAGAGCCACAGGCCTGCATTTTATGGTATATGGCCCAGTAGGAGGTGAGCTTTTTTTTTTCTTGGTCCGTAATTTTAAGCTGTCTATAACTTTTGATTATGAGAAAAATTGTATTGTGGTTTCTATACTCTCCAATAAGAGGAAGATCTGTAAGACTAACTTTGCCATCTTTTTTATCTATATTTCTAGTCGTGTTGTTGGACCGCGACATCCTCTTACAAAGGACCCAGACTTGGATTATGACATTGATAGTGATGAGGAGTGGGAGGAGGTAATGTTTTTTTGTATCTTTTGTATTATTTTTTGGGTAATTTTCTTACCAAATTTGCAGGTTTGTTGAAATGTAGCATAGA
The DNA here is from genome assembly GCF_963169125.1 of Humulus lupulus. Taxonomy (NCBI): domain Eukaryota; kingdom Viridiplantae; phylum Streptophyta; class Magnoliopsida; order Rosales; family Cannabaceae; genus Humulus; species Humulus lupulus. The sequence goes on along the minus strand of NC_084794.1, from coordinate 2,172,612 downwards.
TTTCTAATGTTTATAAGTTTTTTTTTTCAGGAGGATCCTGGTGAAAGCCTTTCAGATTGTGAAAAAGACGACGATGCCGAAAGTTTAGAGGGATGTTCAAAAAATGAGGATGAAGATGAAAGTGAGGATGAGTTTTTTGTACCTGATGGGTATCTTTCAGATAATGAGGTGAGAAATTTAGATGTTCAATTTGTGAAGCTTCAGGGCACCATAATGGATTTCTAGAATGTTTAATATGTATGCTAAAGCAGTCTTGAGCAGCTGTATAACGTACTCCCTGATAATTCTTCTCCAATTTCATGTATACACACTTTTGTATCCTGACTTGCTTAAATTATATGCCTAACTAAACTGACTGTGTACCTTTACTTGTGGTTATATATCACATGGATAAATGACATCATTAAACTAGCTTATTCTGATCCAATGGGACTAATATCTTCCCTTTGTTCAAATGTATTCTAAAGTTCTGCCTTCAGGATTATTCAGTAATTTCTGTACAACTCTCAGCTTATATTTACTTAAGAACCTTGTGTTGTGCACTCAGGGAGTACAAGTGGACAGGATGGAAATTGATGAGTCTAAAAGCTCACCTGGTTTAGAAAGTGAGGAATTTCGTGCTTTGCTTCGACAGCAAAAGTATGTGAGCAATTTGACTGATCATGCTCTCCGGAAAAATCAGCCTTTGATTATCTTGAACTTGATGCATGAGAAGACCTCGATGTTAACTGCTGAAGATCTTACTGGTACTCCTAGGATGGAACAGATGTGCTTGCAAGTCCTTAGTTTGCGATTATTCCCTGGTGGTTCACCAGTAGAGATCTCTCTTGATAATGCGGAAGAAAACGAACAAGAAGCTTCCCCCTCAAGTGGCAAGGGAAGAACCACACCAACTTCAACTGTGGTTGCCCTATCAGATTCGGATATGCGTACAGTTGTAAGTTTTTATATTATTCTAGGTTTTTTGAATTAGAAACCCCTAGTCCTAGGAGCTTATGCAATTTTTGTTTAGTGGTGCTGTAACTTAATCTTTTCAAGTTATAGTATGAACAATTGTAAACCACTTTATAATCTCGGAAACTTTTTTTCTTTTCTTTCTGTTCCCGACTACTTTTGAAAACTTTCAGGTGTCTACTATTCAGTCGTGCTCCCAGGGTATCCATAAATTAGTAGAACTTTTGCAGATGAAGTTCCCTTCTCACTCAAAGGCTCATTTAAGAAACAAAGTGCGTGAGATATCAGATTTTGTGGATAACCATTGGCAGGTTAGAGACTTGTTTCTGAAAGTTCTGTTATTCCCTGTAATGAGTTTTGAATCCCTCTAGGGCCCGTGTTAAAAGATTGGGTCGAGATGGCAGAGTTAGAATATATTTTTAATGTTTGACCCTATTTTATCAAGCTACTAGAGCTGGTTCGTGTAATGTTATTTGCTGGCATTCAATCCCAGATAGTGGTAAAGTACTCTAACACAAACAATGATTGGTAAAGATTTGCTCACGAACATAATCTACTCTCTCTCAGGCTATCAGCATGAAATAACTTGTATGTTCAAATGTGTTTCAAACCTGGAATGTTTGGTTGGTTTCAATGGTTTACAAATGCTTATGCCTGAGACTAGATATCTATGTGTATCTTCTTATGAAAAGAGGGAGTGGGAGTAAAATACACAAACTATAGTTGATACCCATGCTACCTTAGCTCAATATTAGTGCCTTGACTGTGTGAATAATAATTTGTTTTCTTTCCAATGGTGCCAGGTTAAGAAAGAAGTCTTGAACAAACTTGGCTTATCCCCAGGTTAGTGTCATTTATGAGATTATGCTATTGTCATTGAAACATATACTCCTATGGCTTTCTCTAAGGAATATGATTGTTTAATCAACAGAAGAAAAGGGAACCAGAAGGACCAAAAGTATAGCCACTTTCTTCTCAAAGAGGTGTTTACCGCCTGCTGGTAAAGGCGTCAACCCAAGTGAAACTTCGCCTCAGCCGTCCCTGAAAACCAATTTTGCTGTGGAGGAGGGGCAGCAGAGTTGCACATAGAAGATGAACACGGCCAAGGTCTGGTAATAAAAACATATATAAGCGCCTTTTGTAATATTCCAAGTTTTATATTTTGGATGTGCGGAGGATACCCCAACTCAAAGTATGACTCTAGTTTTTGAATAGATGACAAAGTTGTAATAGGTGGGGGGTGATATCTGCAGTCTGCTGTTTGTTATACAGTAACATGAAAGTGATGACTTGTTGTTTACTGCCAACTTTTACAGTGAGGGGTTTCGCTTGCCACGGAAGAGAAGCCCTTTTTATTTCTTTTGTGAGATTGTTGTTTTATATTCATACAATGAAGATACCACCTAGAATCTCTATTGTCTACACCTAATGTATTGTTCAGCCATAAATGTTGCCAATCAAACTCAAAACACTTGTGAAAATAAGTGTTTTAAGTGCAATTAAGTAGTCTTTGACATTCA